>NC_090181.1:22047115-22327115 GCF_024679245.1 Pseudorasbora parva
GAGTTTAAATGAGAGATAGATGAGTTTAAATGAGAGAGAGAGAGAGAGAGAGAGAGAGAGAGAGAGATGAGTTTAAATGAGAGATAGATGAGTTTAAATGAGAGATAGATGAGTTTAAATGATAGATAGATGAGTTTAAATGAGAGATAGATGAGTTTAAATGAGAGATAGATGAGTTTAAATGAGAGAGAGAGAGAGAGAGAGAGAGAGATGAGTTTAAATGAGAGATAGATGAGTTTAAATGATAGATAGATGAGTTTAAATGAGAGATAGATGAGTTTAAATGAGAGATAGATGAGTTTAAATGAGAGATAGATGAGTTTAAATGAGAGATAGATGAGTTTAAATGATAGATAGATGAGTTTAAATGAGAGATAGATGAGTTTAAATGAGAGAGAGAGAGAGAGAGAGAGAGAGAGAGAGAGAGAGAGAGATGAGTTTAAATGAGAGATAGATGAGTTTAAATGAGAGATAGATGAGTTTAAATGATAGATAGATGAGTTTAAATGAGATATAGATGAGTTTAAATGATAGATAGATGAGTTTAAATGAGAGATAGATGAGTTTAAATGAGAGATAGATGAGTTTAAATGAGAGATAGATGAGTTTAAATGAGAGATAGATGAGTTTAAATGAGAGAGAGAGAGAGAGAGAGAGAGATGAGTTTAAATGAGAGATAGATGAGTTTAAATGAGAGATAGATGAGTTTAAATGATAGATAGATGAGTTTAAATGAGATATAGATGAGTTTAAATGATAGATAGATGAGTTTAAATGAGAGATAGATGAGTTTAAATGAGAGATAGATGAGATTAAATGAGAGATAGATGAGTTTAAATGAGAGATAGATGAGTTTAAATGAGAGAGAGAGAGAGAGAGAGAGAGAGAGAGAGAGAGAGAGAGATAGATAGATGAGTTTAAATGAGAGAGAGAGAGAGATGAGTTAAATGAGTCTCAGTAGTTTCTAGAATGTCAGTTTGAGTGAGTCTGAGCTTCAGTGTTTAGATTTGAAGTTTTGTCAGTTGGTCAGTTTGAAAATCTGAACATTCCGTCAATGAAAGTCAATGGGATTTTTCCGAGTTTTGGGAGTCATTTTTAGGAGAACCGTGAGTCGGATCAGTTAGAAAAGATATAGCATACCGAGTCAGAACAGTCTGAGAGTCTGAGCCGAGTTTGGAGTTTGAGGAGTTAAAGCTCTAGGAGGAGTTAGAGTTGCAAATTTTGACTAAGAAAAATAATAATAATAAGTTTATTAAGAATATCAGTAAGTTGGCTCTTCCAAGCCAACTTAATAATAATAATAAGTTTATTTAGTATATCAGTAAGTTGGCTCTTCCAAGCCAACTTAATAATAATAATAATAATAATAATAATAATAATAATAATAATAATAATAATGTAAAAAAAATGTTGGTTTAAATAACCTATTTGCCGTAAAATTTTGAGTTTATTGAAATAATTTTTTTGAGTTGATACAATGAAGGAAATTGGTTTAATAAATAGAAACTCAAAATATTATTGTATCTGAACCATGAAAATGTATTAATTTATGAAAAAAAACACAATTTGGCATGTTTCACTGCGTCATCACAAATAAAACAAACAATATTACCCAATACCAAATATTTTAATAATATTTGAATAAAGGTGGTTGATTCTCAAAAATGTTCATTGTATTAACTCAAAATTTTAAGGCAACCCCAGACAACATATTATATGTAGGCTATATATATATATATATATATATATATATATATATATATATATATATATATATATATATATATATATATATATATATATATATATATATATATATATATATATATATATATATATATATATATATATATATATATATATATATATATATATATCTTTTAAATAACAAATAATACACTCTGGTCCTAATTGGTCCTCATTTATGACCTACAAACAGAACAAATTCCATGGTATAATAAAAATCGATTATACCATTTTATTAAAAGTTTTTTATAGGCTAGCCCAAAGAAATTTACACTTTTTGCCTGTGTAAGGCTAATAGCCTAGATCCTTACTTCGTTGATTTGTTGTACATAAATCTCTTTAATATGTGATACAAATAAGTTGTTGTTTTCTATGGGCATGCGTGCAGTTCAAATATGAGATTTACTGCAACATATGCGACCTAATCTTGGCTCAGTGCTGAGAACAACATTACCCACAACCCTTTTCACCCTATCAGTGACGCGGCAGGCTTTTTTTCTCCGCTCATCTAGTCTCGAGCCACTACAATACAAAACACCACCGTGACCGTCTGTTTACAGTCTCTTTAGAAGCAGCGGGCGGACAACACCATTTTACAGGCATTATTTTTTTTTAAAATTTCAGTCCTTTGTTTTTCTTCCGAGCCCGAGACTGTCTGGGGTCAGAGCACATACAACGGCAGAACAAAAATATTTTGGTTTGAATTTTGAGAAGTCTCAGCACCTGCCTTTGTTAGCAAGTTAGCCTCGCGTGTTCCCCATCCATTATTTTCTTATTTATTTAATTTTCCCCCCATTTGTATTTAATAATTTATTCAGTCAACCAGCAGTTGTAGCTAAACCTGTGCTAACGGAGCAGCTCTTTGTTCGTGCCTCGGAAAAAACCACCAGCACCGCCGTGAGTAGCACATATCCACTAGAAAAATAAACAACGATGCTGTTGTTTTATAGAATAGCATTTATTTCTCTTCTTATTCTGACTTGTTTTCAGCAATGTTATATGTTTTGTTTTATTTTATGTGTAAATCGTTTGGTTATCATGTTGACTTTAATCCTAATAATAATTTTAGTACAGCAGTATATAGTTTTAATTTCATCATTAAGTATATCAATGCTCAGCTTATGTGTGTCTGTTTATTATATTGTTCCAGTCTATCCAGTATACTGGGATAATTTAGATATGTTTTGCTTTTCTAAAACCTAAGAATAAATGTCTGTAACTGAAGTAAGGTACATTTACATATAACTTAACGTTACTATTTATGAGAGCAAAGAGCTGTCATTTAGTTAATTGTATAGGCCTTTGTTATTTCTCTAGGTATTCTGTCAGATACATACTGATGTGATGTGACTTTTTGCCTCTTGTTTTTTACGTTAGCCACTAACTTCACAACTGTTCTTACTCGACATGTCCAAGAATAACCTAGTGCTCTAGAAATTCTTACATGTCAAGTCCAGTGAATGACAAGAAGCCCTAATTTTCATTTTGATGTGTTTGTGTAGACAATGGAGATTTATACTAATTGAGAAAGCTGTGCACTCCATATACTTTATGGGCAGAATTTGCATTGGCTTTTGTGGGCTTGTTACAGACATGTCATTGTTCTTTGCTGATGTATTTAAACACTCAGAGACATTTGCATAGGCAGACCGAGCATCTGGTCCGACCCAATGTGGCCTTTGTCCCATTCTCGTGCTGACGTCGGGATGTCAATCACCCTCCACCTCACCCCACCCCACCCTTTTGGTACCAGCCGGTGCTGTGCTACATCTGAATTATTTATTAGAACAATCAATGGATTAACATCCGTTAATACAACATTTACTGTCACTCCATTGTTTCTGCTGTCACATCCATGCATGGTGATGAAACGAGACGCTTACAGCTGTATAATAAAGTGTGCTGAAGTTTGGAAAATTACTTTTGTCAGGTGAATAGAGAGACTGTACAACATTTGAATATTTTATTTAAAGCCTGTCCAGTAAAAACGTGCATAGTACTATTTTAATGCGTTAACAATCATGGCTTATGATGCTTAAATGGCAAGTCCAGAATAATAATCATTAAAGGGATAGTTCACCCAAAATTTTTAAACGTTTCCTCTTCAAGCCATCCTAGGTGTACATGTCATTCTTCTTATAGACAAATAGCCTACAAACAGAGTTATATTAAATGTCCTGGCTCTTCCAAGCTTTATAATGGCAACCCGAAATGTTATGCCCTAAAAAGTATCCATCCATTATAAAAGTAATCAACGTTGCTCTGGGGTAATTTGTAAGAAAAATATCCATATTTAACATGTTATAAAGTAAAATATCTAGCTTCCGGCAAACCTCCTTCTGCATTCAACTTAAGGAAAAACTGTAGCTGCCGCAACGATGACGTCGGACGTAGCGTTAGTGTTTTGAACTGCGTGAGACTTTCTTTGTAAGCTGTATACGGAAGACTGTCCGCCGGAAACTAGATATTTTACTTTATAATGTTTTACATATGGATATTTGTCTTGCACAATTCCATCGATACACTTTAGAAGGCCTTTATTAACACCCTGAAGCCTTATGGATTTACTTTTGTAATGGATGCATGCAGTTTTTTTGGGCTTTAAATTTTGGACTGTTATTCACTCCCATTATAATGTTTTGGATTAGCCAGGACATTTTTATTTACTTATATAAAACTCTGATTCTATTTGTCCGAAAGAAGAATATCATATACATCTAGGATGACTTGAGGGTGAGTAAATCATGGGATAATTTTGGGTGAACCAACCCTTTAATGATGTATAATTGTGCATAATGTAAAATGCTGTATAATACATTTACAGGGACTTTTTTTTACATTTTGTTTTACATTTAAATGAATTGTTAGTGTAACAACATATTTGTTTAGATTCAAATTAAAATTAGTTTGAAATAAAAACACCTGAGTGAATTCAGGTTTGTGTGTTGTTAGATAAACTTCACCTTGGGCATCTTGGTTTGAGAACTTTGATGAGTGTTTTTGCAGTTATATTTCTGAACTTCCTGAATGCTGGCAATACGATGGTGTTGTTTTCTACTCTAATAGAGGTAAAGTTCCTTGTTTGTAGATGAGTTACCAGTAAGAAAGAATATTGTTCCTTCTGTTTTTGTTTTGCCTTGATAAATTACCAGGGACTCATTTCCAGTCATTTCACTGCTTTCCTTTAAAGAGCAAAGGTTACCACTTGACTCTTTGGGCTTTGTATTTTTTGCCGTACTGGTGATTTGAGTATCCTGTTTGCCTTTGCGTACATGTCACCTTATGTAATGTGTACATGTATTCCCTCAAGCATGGTAGCTGCACTGACTCTGCTGTAGTGTAAAATGATCTCAGTCTGTATCACTTTCAGTGTCTTGCGAGACTGTTGGTTCATTTTTAGTCACTGCATTAATTGCGAAAACTGTTCCTGTATCAGCAGCATTCTAATGCTGAGCTCTGGTCTGTTTGCAACAGATCAGATATCTGTGAAACTGTCTGATTCCTTTAAGCCGGAATTGATTCCTGAGCCAAGTCGTCATTCTCTATTAAAGATTACAACGTGCCGTTTAACACTTTATTTGTTGTTTTTCTTTGATCTTCTCTCAAAGTTGCCTTGCTGTCATTATGATACATTTTCTGTTTACTAAGCGTACATGTTTGGGAATCAATCTTGCAAGGCGATTTTTAGGAGGCTGTAGCACTGAAATAAAATGTCAGTAGTCAATGAAAATATACCTTCCCATGCTTGCCACTGAATTTATTTATTTATTTTTTAAATGAGAAACTCATCCAGTGTGTGGGTTTTACAAATCTTTGAAGGTGATAAACCCGTATGAAATTATGCAAGATGTCGCCCACTTTTTGACTGATGCACTGTACTTACATTCCAGTGATGTACATTTGTTTGAAGAAAGATCACGGTGCTTTTTTAGAAACTGTGCCAAACCTCCGCATTTAAATAAAACCCCCGAAGACCTTCAACCACATTAACGGATGACTGTGTTTGTTTAGTTAATTGGAATTGAGCTGATGCACCAGCATCATCTGGATCTATACACAACTGCCATTTGTTTCATCAGATGAATTATTTCTCACAAAACTTTTTAACAGTATAATGTTCAAAAGTTTGGGCTCTCTAAGTTTAAAATGTTTTTTTTTTGTTCAACAAGGATGAATTAAACTGATCAATTGACAGTAAGGAAGCCTTAGCAGATCTCAAATGGTTTTGAACGGTTTTGTGTGTACTAATAAACATAAAGCCATTATATTTCTTAGCCAGGGCACTTTGAGTTTATTCAAAGTTTTGATGATGACGTATATTGTGGAAACTAGGTCAGACATTGGGCACCTCAGAGGAAAAGGATGCAGGAAGAACTACCTCTCTTTCTCACATGCTTGGCTACTTCAACCTTTTGAGTTTGTTTGTATTTGCACAGCACATGAAGACTGCGTGAGCAAATTTATGCATATTGTATTTAGAGTTCTCTTTACATTCCTGGTGTTTTGTTTAATTCCTTTTTCTGTAAAGGAGGTGACAGTAAAGACTTTTAAATTGTTACTAAAAAAGCCTTTTTGAGCATAAGAGACTTCTTTCGAAAACTTTTCAACAGTTGTCAAGGTGACAGAGATTCAGAGAAGTGACTGTATGTATTTTAATATGTAGTATGAGCTCTGCTCACATGTATCTGTTCAACTCCATTTAAAATTCCGGTACCTGATGTATATAAAACCTGATTCTGATATGTCCTGCCGACTCTCGCTTTCTGTGCGTTCAGCTAAATTCTGAGCGGTGTGTGAAAGATGAGACTGGTCATGTGACCTGAAGGACACACACCAACCCCCATCACAGGCCTCTGTTCCCCTCAACTTCCTTTGGGAAGAGCCAGAGCTGATCACTGTGGGCTTTAAATGAGTTATTGTCATGGAGACTGAGGGGTCAGCCTCTGCCAGTTAAAGCTGTAACCGGCAGAACGATGAGCTCTGCCATACAGGGTATCTGGTGCTTGCGTCACTGGCAGTATCCTTTCAAACTGCTGCGAATCTTAAAACCAGCTGACTGGCATTTAAATTAGTGCTAGCATATGGACTGCTATGAAGAATGACTTGTTTCCTGTTCAGACAGCCATATCTAAAGAGCAAACCCTAGTTTACTGTATCATTGGGATCATTTGACAGTTTGTAGGAAGAGTGAATTGTGCTCTCCATAAGTGGTTCTTTGGATGTGTGTTTGGAAGGCTAGCCTTTGTTTCAGATGTGCACACATCCCCTCAAGTGCATGCATGGAGACTTAATACCATGTGTTTCTCTGCGGTTTAATGTACATATGTGTTTGTGTCTGCATGGCTAGTTCATTGTCACAGTCCAGTCTGTTTGTTTCTCTCTGGTTTCAGTGCTCATGTCATTGAATAATTAAAAAGCTCCTGAAATTGAAGCTCAACCACTCCTCTCTCCTGTCCTCCCTCCATCTGTCTGTTCTGTTTTCGTTTAAGAAAGGTAGCCGTTTCACCGTGTCGCGTTCAGCTTGAGTGTTGTTCGTAACCGTTTCTTGTTCCTAGATGATTATCTTTAGTTTTATATTGCTTTATCTCCCTCTCTTTTTCTCTTTCTTTTTTTTGTAACCGTGATTTCATATTACAAGTTCGAAGTGTGCAAAGTTTATATTTAGATTCCAGTGAAAGTTACTACTCTGACTTGTTATATCTGTTTTTAGACATGTAGATTGCCACAGAAAAAATAGGACACTCACTTGCTCACACTAAGTGCATTTATGTTCACTATAAAGTTTAATTTCTATATGGTAGTTAAAGCAATGATTAACTTTTTTTTTAAAACAATTTAATTGAAATCTGATTCAACTTTACTGATCATGTAAGACACTACATAAGAGATACAATTGCAGTGGTCAAAGAACTTTCAATCTTGTGCATATTTACATAGGAAAAATAATGGATAAGTGCAGACATACAGGTAAAAATCATAAAGGTTTGGAGCTCAACTGTCACATAATGGAAAGCACAGGATTATTCGATATCAAAGGGAGCGAAGGATGCATTTATGTTGCCTTCAAAAATCGATCAGATGATGGTCGAGAGGCATCTTAGACCTGCCTTGATGCCTTCTTAGTTCTTACCTTGGAATTTTTCAGTTTTCGGACGCAGCTGATATGTTCCTGTGTTAAAAAGCTAGACCAAAATAAATAAATGAATAAACCCCATCAAATTTCGTACAGTCAACTACTTAACCAATGTGACCCATCTCCTAATTCATAAATGTTATATCTCTGAGAGGTCAGAAGGGAGTCAGAGTTGTTATTTTGCATCTTTTAATGATAATTTGAGTTTATTTTTTCTCAATACAATTGCCTTTCCCAATTACGTTGTGGGCCCTATTTCACTTTTTGGAGCAATTGTTTTTAGTCACTCTGCATAAGAATTTGTCACATCTCAGATGTTAAATATATAAATGATGTATTTTGCCTGAGATGCCTGAGAACCCTTTAAACTACTCAATTTTTTGCTGCATGGTATGTTTGTGTGTTCCTGTGTGTGTATGGGAGGGTGGGGCATTGCAGAGGTCTCTTCCTTTGTGGTGTAATCGGTACCAGATGGAGCGGTGGGTGTGTGTGTTAATGCACGCCCCTCCTTTTCCTCACCTCTCAAATAAATAGAAAAACACATTCAAAGAAATCTTCGCGAGCTGGCTGGTGAAACTGTGGTCGTATTCTTGGTGACAGACCTAATTGCCTCACCTGACCCATGTACATCTTACACACTCAATAAGTTTGTTGGTAAGCTTGATGCTGAGTGCTTGTTTTCTTCTGATCCTATATTAAGCAAACACACAGACTGAGCAGAGACTTTATTAACAGGGTTTAAGTCAGATTCCATGCGCTCTTTGTTCCTTAAAGAAAGCTTTAAGCCAATTAGGCTGTTAGCTCAGTGCTGGGTGAATGGCCTTGGTGAGGTAATGTGTGTGTGAGGGATCCAAACGGTACTCTAACCAGCCTTGTGGAGTGTGTGTTAGAATATGATCAGGTTAGTTCTGTTTTCACCTTGGAAATACTTATTCAGCACTGACTGTTGATTAGTCACTTTCCCAGACATCAGGGTTGCTAATACATTGATTTTAGTCTGCTAATTTTAGTTCAAATTCTTTAAACGTGTATAACCTACAAAAGGAGCACACAAAAAAGTGCCCTCTTGCATTTCCAAAGTGTGTATGTAGGGTCAGCCGTTGTCCCTTGCCCTAGAAAAAAACATTCTGTTTTAGACGTTTCACAGCAGCATGTAGGAAACGTTTGATGTTTCTCTCGCTGCTTCAAAGGCCTGTTGTTCCTAGCTAAAAAATTTCTCAAGCTTTGATTTTTGTTTTTCAGCAAGTCTCAGGTGACTTAAGGCCACTCTTTGCCGACGCGTACGTGTCTGTCTGGTATTTAAAAGGACAGTTTCAACCTAAAACTGAAATTCTGTCACTTTCCAACCCTTAATGACTTTTCTTCTGTGGAACATAAAAAAATATATTTTGGGAAATGTTATTTTTTCAGTGGTAACCAAAACTGATTGGTTACTAACATTCTTCAAAATGTTGTCTTTTGTCTTTCGCAGAAGAAAGCTAGCCATTCAGGATTGAAATGACTTGAGGGTGAGTAAATGATGACAGAAATGACTTTTTTGGGTTAACTGTTCCTGTAAAATGCTTTGGCTTCATATGTAGGACTGTTGTGCATTTATGGTGTTTCTTGTGCATGCATGCAGGCTCTTGGATATCTGATTCATCTCACCATATCTCTTTTTCACCATCTGTGCTTTCAACTTTAGCTCAAATTTACCATAGTGATTATGCTGTTTGTCTGTCTTGGTCAACAGTATTGTATTGATTCAAATAGTTTTCAGTGTCGAGTTAGGGAAAGTTAATGATGTGGTAAGGTCTGGTGTTCCTGCCCAGGTGGAGGTCACCTGCTTCCTTTCAGCAGTTTTACTGTGATCAAACCACGTGCAGTCCAGTTTCTCATTAGTGGTGGAATGTTTTTGTAATGTGTTCATTAGGATCCTTTAGTCAGTCTGTGTAGTACCTTCATGGATTTTGTGACATGTTCAGTGTGTTGGGATTGTCCTCAGAGACATTTGGACTCTTCCAAAACCAACATACTGCTGTTCCAGAAGTTATGTTTGCAACCTTTTTTTTAGCCAATTCGAAAGGCATCATCACATGTATCCATTGCAGAAAAGACAATCCCAGAATGCACTGCAATAAGCTCAGTGAAAACATTAGAAGCTGTGTCTTATTTCGGAGGAAGCATCCACCTCCATTTTTTCATACTCTTCATCAGGGGTGTCCAATCCTGTTCCTGGAGGGCCGCTGTCCTGCAGAGTTTAGCTCCAACCCCAATTAAACACACCTGTACCAGCTAATCAAGGTCTTATTATGCATACTAGATAGAAACTTTCAGACAGGTCTGTTGAGGCAAATTGGAGCTAAACTCTGCAGGACAGTGGCCCTCCAGGACTGACTTTGGACACCCCTGCTCTACAATATAATTTTTGGATGCTTAAAATCTCCTGTAGGGTTTAAAATAATTGTTTTATTTACACAAAAAAAATGTCACCCAGACTGGAAGTTTCCTTTGACACAGTTGTGTACAAATCCAGACAGCTTTAATTCGTCTGTGGTCGGCCATGCATACGGGTGTTCAGCGGGTGGTTTTCACTCGTCTGCTCTCTCTGCTGTGAAGCAGCTGCACACCCAACATGCTCCACATCAAACTCCCATCGCCCACATGTGGCGCTTATGTATCCCACAGACCAGATGCCCATGCTGGATGCAGATGTGTCTCTCCCCTCTGGTTCCTAACTTCTAATTTTTTCAACTACCTTCTATACTCTTGGATCTATTTTAAACCACAGATGCCACCGATACGTCTCCCTAATTTCTCTGTGGGAATGGTTTAAGCTTCCATATCCTACCCTCTCATGAAAGGAGTTTTCTTCACTGTTACGCTATAATTCAGACCTCCCCTGACAGCAAAGTGACTACAACCTAAGATTGTGATTCAGCTGGAGTCTTAAAATTCTCATTTTAATCACAGAAGTGCCCCCCCAAAAGCTCTCAAAAAGGGAGACTCCTACAGAAAGGCGGTTTCTTTCCTTTGAATCTATTTTTTTTTTTGCACATGGGAAATTCCATTTCTTTCTCTTTTGAATGTGTAAAAGTGACTTATTGATTGCTAAGATTTTGATATAGAGTCTTGTTCTATTTGCTCTGTTTAATGCAAATAAAGTAATCTCATATGTGGATTCTAATGAGCTTAATTCTGCATATTGTGTGTGTTTGCTTGTATGTGTCTGAATGAATGGGAGTTGTCTGTGCACTTAAGTGGCTTCAGGCTGTGTAGCCAAACACACACATCTCTAAAGCTTGACAAGTTTTGCAGACAATAGCATATCAGTGTTCCTAAACGGTGTAACATTTTAAGAGAGGAATGAAAACGGCCGCTCATCACGTGTTTACAGTTCAAACGGTTCTGGGTTCTGTTCTGGGATCAGGGGCTCATATCATATTCCTCATGGTCTGAAACCATGTTCTGTGTGAAAGATGAAGGGTTTTGTTCACAGATGTACACTGTGACTGAGTTTTATATTCAGACAATCAACATGAAGTCAAAATCGATTCTTATTTATAATTCTTATTTATAATGGAATATTTTAGTGTTTATTATTGATTTATCCATGCACAGATGCCCACCATACTTTTTTATTTAATAATGCCTCTCCTCCAGCAACCTGTTACTTACATGAGATTGCAGCAGTTAGCAAGCGGCAATAATCAAATTAATACCTGATGAATAAATTTTTTTTCTCACTCGAAACCATAAACCATTGCAATTTCCAGTTCATGCTTTAAAGTAAAATGTTTATCAGTGCTGTTTTGTGGTTAGCATACATTCTCCAATACTTTGAGTCATGGTCATATCCTGCTTTCACGATGTCCTGATCTGATTTTCTCATCATTATTTCTTATCTTCTAACCACTATCCCACTAAAAGTAAAATACAAAAATGACTCAAATTAAAACTAAAATAAGAAATAGATTAGATGGATGTTACAAACGCCCATGAAAATAATACAATTCTTTCCTTAAACTGGAAAAGATGTGACTGTAATACTCTTGCAAGTTGATTAGGAACTAGCTAGATTTTACGTTTTGTGAGTGGGGGTGCAACTGCCAACCTCATCACTGCTATGCTATGGTGTTCTGTGTGAGGGTTCATAAGGTGTTTTTTTTTTGCTAGGGTGTTCTGTGTCATTGCTGACGTCTTAAAGTCAAAGTTGCTTACCAGTTGTAAGTCATAAGGTTAATCACTTTAAAAAGTAACAGTACAGCACACCTCTCCTGAAACCACATTGGCAATTTGATTTCTCATTCATGTCTATAGAACAAACGATGAAAAACTTAAATGGGTTTGTCTTTGGCAACTAACCAAAATAAATAAGTTTGTTGAAATACTAAAATGACTCAAATTAAAACTGAAATAAAAAAATAGAAATATAGAAGAGCACATAATTTGAAAGCTTCTTGAAAATATTAACAAATACTATAGTTGTGGATGTGTCTAGTCGATCTTAAGGATCGGTATTGGGACTGATTTCATTTTTTTTTTTATATATATATATAAGCGGTCTTAACTATCCTAAGCTCAATCCTTTATTTAATGTGAGCTGTCACGCAGGTGTTGTGCACTAGATAGCGTAATATGCACCTTCAAATGGGTTTGCCAACCGCCATTAAAAGTTAAAAAAGCAGCTCAGTGTGAGTGCTTGAATGAGGTCTGTTCTATAGTGTCTCACACACGTTCGAGCTTCTGTGTTTAGCATATCTGATGCGCACTTTTCTAGCGAATCACTCAGAAGTAATTTATTTACTGTTTGTTTTTATCTGCCATCAGACAGACTGTCTGAGACATCATTGCCGTAAAGCGTTGATATATGGGTTGCGTATTGGAGCCTGCTCACTGTTTTCTGAAAATCACTTTTATAGCTTTAACAGAGATTCATTATATAGACATGAGACATGCAGTCTTATTTTACATTTGATTATTCAATTACCTGAACAGTTTTAGGCTTACCTGAAAAGCTGTTTATTTCATTTGTATTTTTGTTCTATTGTATTTATCTATGTCTCTAATTGTATTTTCTATATGCAGATTCACTCCCCTACAAAATCAACCCAATCATTCTAGAATTATAATTTTTTTCCATATAGAGCTCTTCAATCCATTTGTTTAAACTATTTTGACCTTGCAAGATATAGCAGAAGAACAGAATGTCAGTGTTCAGACCTACTATAAATGTAATTACTGTAGTATATTACAGTACTGTTATTATTCTGTAGTACCCCTTTTTTACATTTAAGCGCCTTCCCCTGAGAAACACTCTGCACAGCGCTGTATGAATTGGATTGATTTTAATAACTTTAATGTACTTGGCACCCAGCACTAGGAAAATACAAGTATCAGATCGGGACTCTATATCGGCAGATGCTCAATATTTAATTACTCTGATCGGGGACATCCCTTACTATAGTAGTATACTACGATGGACTGGCTTTTCCCTGCCTTTGGCATAGTATACTGGCATAGGCTCCAGTTCTATGACCCTTCAGAAGAAATATAAGGAAGTAAGAGATATATTTTGTAGTATAGGAATAATACTAAAACAAAACTGTAAAATGTAATACTTTGAGTTAGGGTTAAGTATGAGCAATTTTAATAGTGAAGCTTGCTTTAAATTGAGTTCAGTTGGAATCTGATTCAGCTGTGCCAGTATCAATTTTTCTTGTTGCGATTAATTGCTGAAGCTTTTGTCGCGGTATTATCGGTATTGAAATACGTTGCAAAAAAAGTGTTGTCACATAGCAGGTTTAAGAACTCTTTACAAAAATAACTCTGAATGTTTAAATACAATGCACCAAAAATATATAAAACATATTATTTTCAAACAGATTAAAGTGCAAAAGAATTAAGAACAGCAGGTAACATTACAATAAGGTCTCATTATTTAATGTTTTAACTAAGATTGAACAAGAGCTAAATTTGTTACAGAAAGTGTTATTTTTTTGTTAATGTTAGTTAAAAGGAAGTGTATGTAAGATTGTGGCCAAAACTGGTACTGCAGTCACTATCCCCTCTCCGCCTCCCCCTTGTCTCGAGGTTGCCAGATCAGCTGCAGGATCCAGCAGAAACGTTTGTAGCTGCAGCTTTGGTAACTAGAGCAGATCTGGCAAACCGGATGCCGAAACACTACTCACTTTGTGATTGGTCGATAGGTGGAGGGTGGAGCTTCATGCCAAAAAACAACATTTCAACATCAGTTGAGGGCTGCAACAACAACTTTGAAATGACAATATCCTGGCCAGACTACTGCTGTCAGTGATAGAACTATTTGAAATTAACATGATTTCTTAATGTCTAGTGACATATCAGGGCCATTTTATGATTATATGAAATTCATTTCTTGCATACAGTTCCTTTAAGAAATACAAATGATCATTGTTAGTTTTATCTTGGGTCTATTAAATAAGTTCTTTTGATTTTAGTAATGTTATTAAACAGTAAAGAAATTAACATTACTTAGAATAATTAATTCCTTATAAGTATTTTTCATTGTCAGTTTTCATTGTCAGTCATGTTAACTAATGAGCCGTATCGTAAGTTTCACAGAACGATAACAAATAATCAGAACATTTCTAATCATTAGGGCATATTGCCAGATCAAAATATAAAAATGTAAGTTTCAGAATAAATAGCCTATTAAGTCTTTAAGTATTAAGTATTTGGTGCTGTGATGAACAACATTTAGATTACAAAAAATTAACGGCTGTTTGGAGCATTTAAAAACTTCACTACACTGTAAAAAAAATCCCCGTAAAATTTACGGTAAAAAACCGGCAGCTGTGGTTGCCAGAATTATACCGTAAAAAATACGGCAGTTGCGTTTTAGTTTTTACGGGGCAACAACATATAATTTAAAGGTTTATAATGTAATAATCACGGTTGAAAACCGTTTATTTTACCATTCAAAACTGTACATTGTAAAAAAATACCCATCAAATTTATGGTAAAAAAAACGGCAGCTGTGGTTGCCAGAACTTTTTAGATTTTATGGGACAGCAGCATATAATTTAAAGGTTTATAATGTGGTAATTACGGCTAAAAACTGTTTATTTAACAGTTCAAAACCATATAATTTGAAAGTTTATATTGTAATAATTATATGTACACAGTGCACTATAAACAATTACGGTAAAAAAATATTTAACTGAAATAATATTAAATTACCAACTTATTGAAATGCTAATATCTGTTATGTACCTTTGATATAGATTGACAGCCACCAATTACAGTGGTGATGAGAATCACATGATGAATCAAAGCTCATCACACGCAGCTTTTGGAGGGACAATATTAACATATAGAAGGTGCACACACAAACACTAAACACCAAACACCATCATGGTAACAGACATGGCTTTTTAAAAAATGCAATAAACATTAATTTAACAACATTGGATGTAAAATAAAACCTTAATGTACATAAGTGATTAGAAAAAACTAAGAAGAAACATTGTTAATTCAATGAAAATGCATCAAATGCGAAGTGTCACGTGGGGAATTCTGGGAATGTCAATTTACGGTTTTTCACTGTTAATTACACAATGACCTGTTCTTTTTCACTTCGAAAAACTGTAAATTTAACGGTGTTTTACTGTTAAATAAAATAAAATGTATAACATTTGTAAATTATACAGTTTTAACCTGTAAAATAAATGGTTTTTAACCGTAATAATTACAGTATAAACCTTTAAATTATATGGTGCTGTCCCGTAAAACCTAAAACGTAACTGCCGTATTTTTTACGGTAAAGTTCTGGCAACCACAGCTGCCGGGTTTTTACCGTAAATTTTATGGGGAAAAACTGTTGTCTTTACGGGAAAACGTTGGCAGCTGCCGTTACCAGAGAATTATGAAACTATGCACACTATGAAATTCAAAATTAGGCGTGGTTAGAGGAGGCACTGTTTTTTTTTTTTTTTTTTTTTTTTTTACATAAATATAAATATAAAACCAGTAAGTATTACATCAAAATGTAAAGACTAAAAGAAAAAAGGAAACAAAAAGCATAAGATTTATGTATTTATATTGCATATAAATTTTCAATGGATTTGGATTTTTTTTACATAAACAAAATAATAAACTTAATGTGATTCATATTTCTAAGTATACACAGATTAAACGGGTAAGATTTGTGTAATTGTATTAATAAACTGAATGTGATTGATATATGCCAGTTATACGTAAATTAAACAGGATGGAAAAGCACACCAAAAAATGCTCATGTTAAATCAACACTTCCCGGTGTTCATGTGTGTGCTCACTACTGAGTTAAAGTACCACTGAAGCAGTGTTGATGTTAATGAGATAATTAAGTGATGATTGAGCATTAATGATGAACACCTGATGATAACCATGATGGTGAGCAGTGTTTTCTTTAGTTGGGCTCTTGACCCTTATCTCTTTCACATTAGTTTTCTGGCTGCTTTAACTGTGTTTGTAAAGCACTTTTGTTATAGCATGGAAAGCCAAGAAAGAAACATGGCCAGGTGATTTGGCTCTTTAGTGATGATTATATAATCTTCATGTAGTGGTTGAATCACTGAGCTCATTCAGATTCTAATGCTCTGGTTATAAAGGTGATTAGCCGTATGTGTAAAAATATCCATGTAGTTTGCAGTATGATAGCCAGTATGGTTGTTGTAATCAAACAATATGCAGGTTTATAAAAAAAGTTTGAAACTACAGCATAATTTAGACACACACAGACATCAAGAATCAGTATATGTGTCTCTACAATGGTGACAAGCAAAAAAAAAATCAGATAAACATCTACTCTTAACATGAAACAAGCTACTATAAAATGTCACAAGAAAAACAGCAAAAGTAAAAAAAAAAGTTGGAAGAATCAAAGAAAATTTGTCAATTCAGATGGATAATTTATTCATGCCGCAATGCATGCTGGGACCCATGGGAGAGTTTTGATTGGTGGTACCCAGCATGCACTGCAGCATGAAGCTTTTCATTGATTGTCACCATTGTTGAGATTTATACACTGATTCTTGATATCTGTTTGTGTCTAATAATTGCCATAGATTAAAACCTTTTGCACACTTTTTTATTTTATTAGCTCTGCATATTATTAGATTGCCACAACATTGCTGAAACTCATGCTGTAGAACGAAATAGCTAGTTGGCCACTATTATGAATAAAACAAAATTAACACACATAACAAGGACATTAGACTCTGAAAAAGATCAGTGATCACTAAATGATGATTATAGCATCATGAACAAAGAGCCAAATCACCTCGCCATGTTTTTGCTTTGCTTTCCATGCCATAACAATAGTGCTTTATAAACACAGTTAAAGCAGCCAGAAAACTAATGTTGGAGAGTCAAGGGTCAAGAGCCCAACTAAAGAAAACACTACTCACCATCATGGTGACTTCAAATAAACCTATTATTTTC
The DNA here is from genome assembly GCF_024679245.1 of Pseudorasbora parva. Taxonomy (NCBI): domain Eukaryota; kingdom Metazoa; phylum Chordata; class Actinopteri; order Cypriniformes; family Gobionidae; genus Pseudorasbora; species Pseudorasbora parva. The sequence goes on from NC_090181.1 coordinate 22,064,439, forward strand.
ATTAAAACATAAATTACACAAATAAAGTCAGTCTGGTTAGTAATGTGTGAAGCTGGTAATGCTGTTTGTGGAGTTGTTTAATCCTCTGCTGAGATCTTCAGAGATTTAATGTCTTCTTTTATCTTCAGTTGATTTCATCTAAAGCTGTGGCTGAAGTCAGTCGTAGTTCTCGTGTTTCTCTTTCCTTCAGTGATGCTGATTGTTATCATCAGGTGTTCATCATTAATGTTCAATCGGCTCTTAATTATCTCATTAATGTCAACACTGGTTGAATAGTACTTTAACTCAGTAGTGAGCTTCTCATCTGAGAATCTTACCTGTTTCATTTATGTTTGATTTACAAATAAGATTTTCATTAAGTTTATTAATTTGTTTGTCAAAATTACATAATCAAAATGCATGGAACATTTATATGCAATTCAAATACATGTTTAGACATTTTTTAAGTGCATAAACTTGTAAAATTACTTACATTTCTAAGAACAACTGACTAAAACATAAGTTTTTACAATATTTAGATATCAAATTAACAAAATAGTTTTTAAAGTATTACAGTATTTCTCTGTTGTTGATACCAATATTTGTAGGTTTAACAAACAAATTTGTTTATAATCACATATTGTTGTAAATATAACACAATATTCTGTTTAACAGTTTACAAAAGTTCATTGTGATTTAAACAAAAAATATATGTTTTTGGGGGTTCTAATAATATTCTGTTGGGATTTTACATTGTTTTTCTGTAAATGTTACAGGCATAAGGTTAGATCTATTACAGTTATTCACCGTATATAGTACGGAACCTGTACTGTTTCCTACGGAAACTTTCTGTTTACCAAATAACAGTTTTTAACCGTAGAATATTACAACCTTACACCGTTAAAATCACGGTCATTTTTTAGAGTGTAGAGGTTGCTTTGTTTGCTGGGTTTCCAGGGTAATCGCTGTCAGCGTGTTGACTTTACTCATTCAGTCATGTGCAAATGCATTGGGCTTGTTTACATCTGAGCGTGTGTCCCTTTGACGCAGAATACAGCAGTGTTGAGCATTTTATACAGTTGATAGGCAAAGTATTCTTAAGTGCATTATAAAAAATTATTTACGGTATTTTGAAGTGTCCACGATAACAATACCGTGCATATTCATTACAGTGATATATCGCATTACCGAAAAATTGGTACATGTTTAGCTTAGCCTAAAAATCTAGACGCACCCTAGCGGCAGCAAATTTAATCTGCTGCGAGTGTCGTCTAGCAACTCAGTATACTTCTGAGCTGTAAACGCCAAACTCTGGTCAGGCCAATCACATTGTGTATAGAGTCGGTGGGCGGGGCTTTACATAATGACGGCCGAGTTGCGTTTGCGTGCTTCTAGTAAACACAGAAACTGGCGAACGGTGTTCTTTCGAATCTGCTTTGAACGTGACTGGAAGATTTGGAGTTAAGCTTTTTTCTGAGAAAAGAACAAAGAACGGCGCTGAAGTCATTCTTAAGAAAGGAAGATGTGTTCTGAGTTTTGCCAACCGGATACAGCGAAAGTTTATTCTTCCAACTAGCTCTGCTTCACCTTCGTTGCTCTGGTTGGTTGTAGCGCTATCCAATTGCGTGCAGAGGGAGTTTGAAAGACAGCTGTTTATCCTGCCCCTCGGATTGAGACTTGTCAATAGTGAGATTCCAGAGCAAATATCTTGATGTGGGTGTGGCCTGTCAGGCTATGTCTAGCTGGCACATTATAGTGAAATCACATCATGCTAATCTAAAGAGTCCATATTAGAGTAAAGTTATAGAAATTAAGCCAAGCTGCCGTGGTAGAAATTAAGGTGACTGGACCTTAAGCCCAACCTGAGCCATAGTAATGAATCTCTGCACTCTGACGATATATTATTAACTGTGGCTACTTTCTTCTCACCAGCACTGAAACACCGTATATTCTACTACCGTAACTACGGTAGTAGACTGTACCGTATATTCTACCGAAACTACCGTATATTCAGTATTTTTTGATTTGTGAAAGCAGCGGGCTGAGAGTTGTTGACATCTCGACTCTAAAATGGTCCAAGCTTTTTGATCAGGAATATGCGTGTTTCATTCTCAGTCACAGTTCTGTTCAGGCTTAACGTTAACCCGGTCTGTCTCGCTCCTTATGGGGTCGGGTTATTTTTCAGGTCACTATACAGAGAGGCAGTGCGAGACAAATCAGGACAAAACAGCAGGGGTGTGTGTGAAACAGGGTGTGCATCTGTCCTGTACTGTATTTTGGTACAGTTGCTGACTGACTGTATAATAGCTCTCTGAACTAATAATTGTGTGTGTGTGTCTGTTTGTCATTATTTAGTGTCTGAGGTAAAACTCTAACCATGTGAACCTTTATGTAACTTTTTCATTTGGGTTGCATGAAATAGAAACTCTTTTCCGCAGTGAGATCAAATGTGCAGATATCGAAAGTGTTTTTATTTGACTGATTTTTGTGAGGTGGTTTTGTGTGTGAAACCGAGAGAGATGGAGGAAAGAGCGAAATATCTGAGACATCTGCATGCATGAGTGATGCATAAATCTGATGACCTTATAAAAGAACATATTTTTTTCATTCTCCCTTCCTGTTTCCTTTTGTTTTCTCTCTCCCACTTTGCAAATTACTTCAGCGGTTTTAGAAAGATCTGTTGTATAAAATTGCAACAAAAGAGATCATCAAGTTTGTTTTGCTGTGTAAAATTTGCCCTCTTAATATTACTGGATTCCCAGGCCTGATACTAACTGACACACAAATGAACAAGTGCAGGTTCATACTTTCTTTAGGAAGGTAGGCTCACTAGGCTGGCAGTAAAACTGATGTGGTCTGATGCAATTTTCTGTACTTTTGTAAGTTTTTTACTTGTCTTTTCCCTTTTACTATTGCTTTCTCACAGTCTATTCTTACACTCTCACTCTTTCTGTGTATAATGTATAAGGGTTATTTGTAAACGGTGTGATGTCTAAGAACAGGAAGAACTGCTGTTATTATAATTAATGGTACAATAGTGTGACATGGTCTCTGTCTGTGGTGTAGGAAGGGATATGAGTAGTGTTACCTCTGAAAACACCTCTTTCCTTTCCTCTGTAAGCAGCATTGGTTTCCTGTTCTGTCATCACTTGTAAAAGATACAGATTATTAGTCAACATTTTCTCATTCCATCTGCTATATATAACATTTTCTGAGATATGCATACTCAGAATAATGCTATTCATTGTGCGCATTGAAGCACTTTTACCCAAACCCTGTCATGCTACTGCTAGCATGTTCCAAATTTCTTTGATGACCTTCCGTTGTGTTAAAAAGTTTAGAAATTATATGCTATGTGGCCATTCCAGTGGTAAGCCATTTTTCTCCTGATTTTGTGTGGTGGACACAAGGTCCAGAGACACATTTTTAAAAAGGTGAACTACTTTTAACTTGCGCCATGTTTTTAGAAAGCTTTTTCTAAAAATTATGCTAGATGCAAGCACAACGTTCAAATATGTAATTATGGTATAAATGTTTTTATGTAGAAAAACAATGGTAAAGAAGTGCACTGAAATTGTGACTCCTTAGTTGTCCTAAAGGTTATTTTGCCTCCGGCTAACACCTGTTAGCGCTTCATGTGCTGTGGATGTCATTTAGACCACATGTTTTGATGGTGTTATCAAGATTGTGTATATTGGGCAGTTGTTGATTTTGTATTGGTGTGAGGAATTTATCAGTGCAGTGGCCCATTAACGCTCATAGTCCTTGTCAAAGTATTACACAGGGATTCTATGACCACATTCTCCACTACACACTTAAAGCAAATGACTTAGAAGTCCAGCAATAACACACACATTTTAAGCCCATAGCAACAGTCTGGTATGTGGGACAGAGATCGCTGTGGGAGGAAGAAGGGAGGTGTGAAAAAAGAAGACTCTGGATGTAGGGATGAAAGAGGGTGATAATCCCCAGAGTTGCTGGCGTCGCTGTTAAGGGACAAATAACGAGAAAATGGACATGAAGAGACACAGCTCCCATATAAACCAATTAGCTAAGTTGGAGCCAATATGGAAAAACATCAAAATTGAAGCCTTGTCATTAATTTCACATTTCTGGTCATATTTTTATCTCCTGGTCATATTATCAGCTGGAAAACTATTACATTTCTCTGTGCTTTTATTGTTATAGTTATTCTGCTATTCTTTTATATTTAGAATGATTTTTAGAACTCGATATTTGTTGTTCTCGTCCTTTGTGTGAACAGCCTATTAGGTTTTGCAGGCTAATACTTAATAGCCAAATAGCTATGTACAGTGCCTTGCGAAAGTATTCGGCCCCCTTGAACTTTGCGACTTTTTGCCACATTTCAGGCTTCAAACATAAAGATATTAAACTGTAATTTTTTTGTGAAGAATCAACAACAAGTGGGAAACAATCATGAAGTGGAACAATTTATTGGATATTTCAAACTTTTTTAACAAATCAAAAACTGGAAAATTGGGCGTGCAAAATTATTCGAGCCCCTTAAGTCAATACTGTGTAGCGCCACCTTTTGCTGCTATTACAGCTGTAAGTTGCTTGGGGTATGTCTCTATCAGTTTTGCACATCGAGAGACTAACATTTTTGCCCATCCCCATTGCCCATTCCAATATTACTCATTTCACCCTCAACAAACAAAAACAAAAAAACAAAAAGAATATATATACACACACACACACACACACACACACACACACACACACACACACACACACACACACACACACACACACACACACACACACACACACACACACACACACACACACACACACTCTCACACACACACACACACACACACACACACACACACACACACACACACACACACACACACACATACATACATATATGCTGCATTTATTTAATTAAAAATGCAGTAAAAAACATAATACAGTGAAATATTATTCTGATGTACATCATTTGTTTATTTCTGTTTAGTGTAATTTATTTCTGCGATCAAAGCTAAATTTATCATCGTTACTCCAGTCTTCAGTGTCACTAATCATTCTCATATTAGGATTTGATGCTCAACAAAAATTTATGATTATTATCAGTTTTGAAAACAGTTGTGCTGCTCATGGTGCTGCTTCATTTTTGTGGAAACCACCATACCATTCAAATATTTGTGGTAAAATTCAAGCTCAAGACTTTTATTTGCGAGCTGTGAGACGTGTGCGCGCTCTCTGATGAGTACAGAGCATAGACCATAAAGAATAGTGCAGAGACAGATCTTCACACAGCGCACGCGCACTCTCATTCGCGTCTTCTGGCGAATATACCCGGGTGGCGAAATGACTGGTCATACGACAGCACCCGCATGCATTGAACACAGTTTAGAAAGAGAGACAGTTTTGCCTGTTTTTCTTTTATTATCGCTGTTGTAGTGTATCACTGAGGAGCCAGCACGTGTATCCATCGACAGAAACATACATAAAAGCATGTTTTTCAAGTTACAACCCATATTAAAGATGCGCCATCATCAGATGTGAGAGGAACCGTGGGTCAAGTGTGTACCGGCACCTTTTACACAGCACCCTGGTTGGGAAACGCTGCTCAATTCAAAACTAAGGCGTAGTTTTAGGATGCCAAGTTTGAGTGCAGCATCTTCGGACATGTGGTCTTCACCTCACAGCCGGTGGAAAAGAATCGGGTTGATGAATGTGATTATTAACGTTACTGTGGTATGAAGCAGAGCAGGACCGCTAAGAGTAAAGTGCTTCTGCAGAATAAAACCAGAATAAACTTGGCCAAAAGCCAAGGGTAACGCAAATATGATGCAATTGACAGGCGACTTTAGATGCTATGCTTAATGTCCCGTCTCCTTGGTTAAAATAGCACTTTTCTCACAATTTACAAATAGTTGAAAACATTTGGGATATTGTATAGCCTGACGTGGTCATACTCAATTCTAGTCAGAATATGAGTCTGAAACTGCTCCATTGAGCTTGCGATTACACGCGCTGAAATCAGGCTGGAATACACGATCTTTGCCAGTGTTGTAAAATAATTTAATGATACACAGTGTACTTACCCAACATGATCATCATTTCTGAGAGAAATTGAGATGGTGAATGCATATACAAACAAGCTCTCCGTTTAGGATTCAAACAAATATAATCCTTTGATGACGTGCATGATTACGTTACTGTTGATCATCTGTCCGTCATCGTCTAAAGCCCGCCCTTGATGATTTCATTGGTCCGAACAGTTTCTGTTCGGGGATAATTACTCCTCTATGGAGCAAGGCCAGAGCGAATTGCATGACCTAAAAATGTTGTGGGCGGGGCTAAATTCGGCTGGCATCCAGGCTAGATATTGTAAGTACTCAACTGAACAAAATATATAACACTGGCCTAGAGGTTTTTGGATCCTTTAAGACTTTAGAATATGGGCCATCAAATATCACTGAAGCAGTTTTACTGATGCCTGGTGCAATTTTATAATTCCTTTCTGTGGTTTACTAACCTAAATGATATGTCAGCTAAATGCACTTACTAAAAATAGCCACTCAACTGTCACTCATCTTTCTCCGTTTTTTACAGTTGCATTGATGATGCGGATGATGATGATGATGATGATGAAGAGGAGACAGAGCTGAGAGCTGAGTGTGTGTGGTGGTGTTGCGTTCACATTGGGAGTGGAAAGAACCCCCTCCCCCACACACACTGCATCCATGTTCTCCCCCGATCAGGAAAACATCTCCACGTCGTCAACCAAAGTGCCAGTGAAATATGGAGAACTCATTGTGCTCGGGTAAGGCATTCTGACTTTTGACTCTTGATCAACAGGCATCTGTCGTCCTGGAGTTTGTTACTTTGTGATACTTCTAATGCTCAGTGACAACTTTGTATGTACAGTACAGGCCAAAAGTTTGGACACATTACTATTTGTAATGTTTTTGAAAGAAGTTTCTTCTGCTCATCAAGCCTGCATTTATTTGATCAAAAATACAGAACATTTTTTATAAATATTGTGATATATTATTACAATTTAAAATATTTGGTTTTCAATTTATTATACTTTAAATGATCATTTATTTCTGTGATGCAAAGCTGAATTTTCAGGATTATTACTCCAGTCTTCAGTGTCACGTGACATCCAGTCTATCACATGATATTCTGATATTATTATGAGTGTTGGAAACAGTTCTGCTGCCTAATAAATTTGATGAATAAAAGGTTCAAAAGAACTGCATTTATTCAAAACAAAAACATATTTTCAAATAACATACATCTCCTTTACTATCAATTTTTATCAATTTAACACATCCTTGCTGAATAAAATTATTGATTTATTTCAAAAAATGATTGACTCCAAATTATTGACCAGTAGTGTATATTGTTATTACAAAAGCTTTCTATTTTTAAAACATTTGCTTTTTTTTTTTTTTTTTTTTTTTTTTTTTTTACTTTTTATTCATCAAAAAAGTATTATAAAAAAGTATCACAGGTTATGAAAAAATATTAAGCAGCAGAACTGTTTCTAACTTCGAAAATGAATCATCATATTAGAATGATTTCTGAAGGATCATGTGACACTGAAGTCTGGAGGAATGATACTGAAAATTCAGCTTTGCATCACAGAAATAAATGATAATTTAAAGTATAATAAATTGAAAACCAATTATTTTAAATTGTAATGATATATCACAATATAAAAAAATATATTATCTATATTTTTGATCAAATAAATGCAGGCTGGATGAGCAGAAAAAATGTCTTTCAAAAACATTACAAATAGTCATGTCCAAACTTTTGGCCTGCGCTATATGCTTGTGTTTTTCATGTGTTTCTGAAAAAAGTCATGAGGTTTTGATGGCTGGTGTTTTGTTGGTAATGTCATTGTGGTCAAAATGTTAGGGTGATGCATGTTTAAAGGAACAAACTAGTAGCCCTCAGTTAGAAAACAAAGTGGTTTTCAATGTGGTGTTTGAGTGTCATAATGCACTTTGACTTTCATTTGCAGAACAGCCTCCTATGTGATATGCTGTGCTATACCAAATTTCATGACTGACTGGCCACTAAAAGAGTGTAATACAGTATTTTGTGTATTCACTTCTTTGATTAGATATTCTCTGGGGTCAAGCAAGTTTGTTACAAATGCAATTTACTATTATTATTATTATTATTGTTGTTATTATTAGATTCTCATCCTAAAGTGCATGGAGGAATCACCTCCATTATTGTGTTGAGTTATGGGTGGCTGTTGTGTTAATGCTAAACTGTGTCTTTAGCTACCTTGTGTTTAGGGCTGCGCGATGTTTGCATGCAGCAAGCAGCTTTCCATAATTGTAATGAGAAGTGCTTATCAACAAAAGAGAAACTCTAAGGGCTCCCTGCTTTTCCCCCTGAAAATTATTATTATTATTAGTGGTGCTTGCCATAGGAAAATCCCAATTAGATTTCCCCCCAAATCGTTTTAACCCTACTTGTGTGGATGCTTGTTTTTTGTTTTTTTTTCATCTTGGTTGAGACCGATATGAATTCTGTTGATTTCTTTGGGGGGGAATGATATTTGTGTTACATAAGTTTGGTTACTGAGCTTCTAGCTCTGACTGAGCTCTCTTGAGCTTATAACCTACATTTGACCACACACTGTTCCATGTGTCTCCTGATGAGGTGGCTCATTTTCCTCCACCACCTTGTTTTCCCTCGGCTTTTCACTCTCTCCTCCCAGCAACAGCTGACACTGAAAGACTTCATTCATTTTCACCACTCCTCGGGGGGTTTCCCTCCCTCTATCTGTCTTTCCCAGAGTTTTTTCTTAAGGAATGCCATCATAGACGAGAAGTTGCTGCTGTGGAAATACCCAGCCCCAGTTCTTGTGTGTGTACATGCATCATGCTTTCAATCCTTGAAATTCCCTTTTCGTGCTGACTCATTGTTCTTCAACTTAATTTTTTCCCCCATGCATCAGTTAGTGAAATCAATGCAGAAAAAGTTTGTCGTAAGGGATGTTTATTAGATTTTGTTTAGCTAAAGATGTCACCTGGTGGAAAACCCCAGATGTCTTCACTTTTCTAATCTCCATGTAAGAGAGGGTGTAGTTTTGTGAGAAAAGGCTCTGGAGAAATAAGCACAGTCCGTCAGCTTGTTTAGATTGTTTATGGAGTATGTCGCGATTTAATGTGGGTTTGCCAAAATATGTTGAGAATGCACTCAACAACGTCAGTGAATGCCTTCAACAAGCTCATGTTAAAACAATCAGAGACTTAATGAAGTCTATTGCTGTGCATTTAAAATCCAAACCCACACAATGCCAAAACACACAACATTTGAACTTCATTACTTCAGATAATGTATCTGTGTGCTGTTTCTGGAGCACTCTTGGGCAGTGAGTAAGCGAGTGGATGTCTGAGAGGAAACGTCACAGAGGACACAATGCACAGTAGATGTAGTGTTCATGGTACTTCATGTAGTGTACATAGGCTTCTTTTTGTCTTTTGTGATAAGCCATTTGTTCAGATCTGTTATGTTTATCGGTTCCTTTAGTAATGTCAACAGAAGTGTCAGCATTACACCACGATACAGTAAATGACATTGTGGAAATGTTTCTCTGAAATCTCTGAAGGATCATGTGACTCTAAAGACTGGAGTAATGGCTGCTGAAAATTCACGTGCCATCCCACAAATAAAATACATTTTAAAATATATTAATTAAAGTCAAGGCAAATTGGTGAACATATGAATCTTCAAAAATATTTAAAATCTTATTGATCCCAAACGTTACGATGCATTGCTATATTTACAAACAAATATACGCCTTTATATATGTGCTGTGTCAAATTCAGTACATAGTCAATGCCATAAAAGAGTGAATTTGTGAATTACGGACACTACTGCACATACTACATTTTGTGCCCCGAATTATGAAAAAAAACTTGAAATCTGATCTCACCAATCAGAGTGAGACCCACATTCATAGATCAGATTTTGAACTGAATTTCAGACCACATAAATGTGGGAATGCCAAATTGCAAGTGACATGAAGTATCAAGTTGTTACTAACTCTGGTCATCATGATAATCCAATTTCTCTTTGGATACTGACCACCTGCTCATGTTTTTCCATTAGGGTTTAGTTCCATATAACAACCTAAATAGTTGTTTGCTTTTCCTTAAAGTATTAGACTGAATTAGCCTGACAAGCCAGACCCACATCAAGATGTTTGGTCTGGAATCTCACAATTGACAGGGCTCAATCCAAGGGGCGGGATAAACGGTTGTCTTTTAAACTCCCTCTGCACGCGATGGGATAGCGCTACAACCAACCAGAGCAACGAAGGTGAAGCAGAGGTAGTAGACAAATTAAACTTTTGCCGTATCCGGTCGGCAAAACTCTAAACACATCTTCCCTTTTTAAGAATGTAGTGCAGTTCTTTGTTCTTTTCTCAGAGAAAACTAACTCAAAGTCTTCCAGAGTCGCGGTCAAAGCTGATTCGAAAGATCGACGTTCGCTAGCTTCTGTGTTTACTAGTAGCAAGCAAGCGCAACTCTGCTGTCATCATGTTAAGCCCCGCCCACCGACTCTATACACGATGTGATTGGCCTGACCAGAGTTTGGCGTTTACAGCTCAGAAGGGTATTGAGAGTTGCTAGACGACACTCGCGGGCAGATTAGATTTGCTGCCGCTAGGGTGCGTCTAGATTTTTAGGCTCAGACTGACTATCTACCGTACAGCTTTTGTTTGTTTCTGCTTTTATGAGCCTTTGTATCTGTTTTGTTCACCACCTGTTGCATGCGGCTGAATTGATGGTGGAATAAAGGTTGTGTGCAGGTGTTTTCAGTTGAATTTCTCACTTCCTCTCTTTTTACAGGTATAATGGCTCTCTACCTAATGGGGACCGTGGCAGAAGGAAGAGCAGGTTTGCACTCTTCAAAAGACCCAAATCCAATGGTGTCAAACCCAGCACTGTACACGTAGCCTGCACCCCACAGGCGGCCAAGGTACTCACTCACTCACTCACTCACTCACTCACTCACTCACTCACTCACTCACTCACTCACTCACTCACTCACTCACTCACTCACTCACTCACTCACAATAGAATCAGCAGTTAGTGTAATTTTGGTTCTTGGTAAGTTTTGAATTTAAAAAATAGGTGAGTTTGAGCTGTAATGGAAAAGGGTGTCCACTCACACATCTGGATACTGTTGAGCTCATGAATGACCCCTCTGTGACTCCCTCACAAACACACACTTTTATATACATACTCACAAATAGCTCTCAGTCTGTTAGACTCTATAAACTTTTGCTGGCTGAATAAATTAGTTTTTGTTTTTTGTGTGCCAAATCGGCAAAGTGTTGTGTATATATGTACATATTTAATAATAATAATAATAATAATAATAATAATATATATATATATATATATATATATATATATATATATATATATATATATATATATATATATATATATATATATATATATATATATGTATATTAGATTATAATTGTATTATTATTACAATTATTAATAGTTTTTTATATAGCCTTAAACATTTTCTTTATTATTTGTTTATGGCATTGGGTTTATTTAGGTGTGTGTGTTTGTTTTATTTATGTATTTTTATTTTATCTTTTTATTCTAGTCATTTAGTCATGGTCAAATGCTGATTTCTTGGGCATGTGTATTCCTGACTTTAGCATGTTATTGTATGATCTCTCTTTCTGTTTCCTTAGGCCATAAGTAACAAGGATCAGCACAGTATTTCCTACACATTGTCCCGAGTACAGACGGTGGTGGTGGAGTACACTCAAGACAGCAATACAGACATGTTTCAGGTACAGACTCACTGCTGACTGAGCTCTGCTTTCCTTTTTGGACTTCTTCTTGGACTGTGTTCAAAAGCATCCATTAATCTCACTACTCAAAGTGTCAGCCTGAATTAATGCTGTCACTAGGCAGAAAAGAGGTGTCATCTGCTTTGATTGTGTATCTCCTACAGTGTTTCTATAATTGTTTACAGTGATGCAGGCTTACAAATTTGTCTGCAGTGTTTGATATTTAATCTTTCTTTGCATCTCAGATTGGCCGCTCAACTGAGAGTCCTATAGATTTTGTGGTGACCGACACGGTTCCCGGTAGTCAGAGTAACTCTGACACTCAGTCAGTTCAGAGCACCATATCTCGCTTCGCATGCAGGATCATGTGTCAGCGAACGCCCCCTTACACCGCCCGCATCTATGCTGCTGGATTCGACTCCTCCAAGAACATCTTCCTAGGGGTGAGAGAACACTGAAGTGTGATTGGAGCTTATATAAAGAAGACAGGCCATGAGAAACTGCCACTACTTATGAGCAGCATAAACATCTTAAGCTAGACCAATATGTCCAGTTCTTTAATGAAAACTGATTTAGAATCAGAGTAGATTTTAATTAGCCTCTTTCTGAAATCGGTTGTCAACTCATGAAGGATTAGAATGTTATTATCTACCTAACAGAGTGATGTTAACATTTATTCAAAGTTAAATGTTCTTCATTGAATCAAAAACTTTTATCGTAATTTAGTAAAATTGTCAGCATCTCACAGATAGATATTTTGATATTTTGAATACTTTTTATTTATATTTATGTCCATACAATGAAAGTCAGTGAAAAGTCATGAAAGTGTTTAGTTCAATGTTAAAGGGGTGGTTCCATGTTTTGTTTTGTTTTTTACGCTTGGTTGTGTTTATGAGGCGCAGTATAATATGTCTTAATACTTCTTTTTTTTCTTTTTTCGTATATTTTACCTTTACTGCACACCGCTGTCTCCACTGTTTTTAACAGCTCGTTTGCTTCCTGCTTCTATGAAGCCCATCCCTCCTAAAAACGCAATGGTCTTAGATTGGGTAGATGGCCAAATGTAGTTTCATGTATTTTTATTGGCTAAAGTGCCAAGCACAGATTGTCCGGAAACGCCACATTCCTTACCATTACGGGCATAGGTCACATCTGAGGTGACTAGCAAGGGTTTATGATGTCACCAACTGGGGAAGAAGCTTGTTGTAGTCCAAACTGGCCGTTTCTGTAGGTAATAAACTGCCATAAATTTAAAAGACAATATCTGTTTGTATTGAACTTTCAGCGCTGTAACTTTGCAGATACTGTTTATGCTCAAGCAGCAAGATTACACACTAACTAAAGTTAAAAAAGTGAAATCGCATGCAACCACCCCTTTAATTTGGTTCCACAGAAAAAGTCATTCAGGTATGGATCTTTGAAAAAATAACGAAATATAGATTTTTTCTTTTTAGGTGAACTTTCCTTGTAATCGTTCAAGTAAAATTAATTATTATTATTATTATTTTTACAGGAGAAAGCAGCAAAGTGGAAGACATCAGATGGACATATGGACGGTCTGACTACTAACGGTGTGTTAGTAATGCATCCTCGTCACGGTTTCACAGAGGACTCCAAACCCGGCGTGTGGAGAGAGATTTCAGTGTGCGGAAACGTGTTCACCCTGAGAGAGACGCGCTCAGCTCAGCAGCGAGGGAAAATGGTCAGTGCTCCTATTTATGGAAGGATATTCCAAACACTATCCAAAAGCAATTGAAATTACATTTTGAATTTGTGCACGCATACATTGTGACATAATAGAAACACAAATGCATGATTTGCAACTGCCTTTGGATTTTTCTTTTCATGCAAGTAACATGTCTGCCAAATCTTACGTGGAAACGCAAAGTCTGTTTGCAATTGCATTTACAAGACTTACGAGTTATGACACTGCCTTTTTAGAATAGCAATAGAAAATCACCCATTTGGTATTTCACTTCCTCCACGTCCTGCCACAACCCTCACAAAATTTTAAAAAAAAATCACAATCCCCTTTGCACTTGCATTTCCGATGCCTAAAACAGCAGCATGTGCATGTCTGAAAATGTATGTATTAAGTGTCAAAATAAAGATACAAATATAGTTGAATAAATATGAATGCATTTTAAAAAGGCTGCCGCTATTTGCACTAAGTGTAAATAGAATCTAGTTGCTATTTACACTAAGTGCAAGTAACAATAGATGCTATTTACACCATGTTAATATCAACTAGATTCTATTTGCACTCGGCGAAAATGTTATTACTTTTTAATAAAAATATAACATTTTAATATAATATTTTAAAAAATATAAACATCTTGTTAGGCACAGCCAGGCATTGTTAGGCGGAGCTAATGCGAATGGCACTTGCCAACAAGGCAAGCTATTTGCATTTAGTGTGAATAGACACTCCGTTAAAAAAAAAAATCAATAACACGCTAAAATGAAGGAGAATTCAGAGCATTCTGCTATGAAACGAATAGGAACTGTAATTTGAATGTCACTACTAATGTATGTATTGCCTGGATCGTGAGCACAGAGTCATATAGACACACACCACTCGCATCATGTCAAGTTTCTATAGATTCTCTGATTTTAACTAATCAAGATAATTCACTGTCAGCTGTAACTATGATGATTTTCGTCTGATTCATGTGTACTGCAGACACAACAGTTTTCTTTTTGCTTCTTTTTTTTCTGGTTGCCAGGTGAACATAAAGTCAGTTCTGGATTTTTCACTTTGTTTGAATTTAAGTGGGGAAAAACGTGCCTGTTTTTATGGCAAAAATAGCCAAATTCCCCATTTTCCACCACTTAACTATATCAATAAAGCCCACCCTCAAGGCTGATTGACAGTTGACTGTGTTAGGCATTGGAAATGCAAGTGCAAAGGGGATTGTGAGTCCATTTGAATTTTTTTAGGGTTATGGCAGGACCTGGAGGAAGTGAAATAGCAAATGGGTGGTTTTCTATTGCTATTCCGAAATGGCAGTGTCATAACTGGCACGTCTTTGTAAATGCAATTTCAAATGGACATTTTCCATGTTACTTACATGGAAAGGAAAATCCAAAGGCAATTGCAAAGGTTCCATTGTCACAATGTATGCATGCACAAATTAAAAATGCAATATCAAATACAATTAGCAATTCCTTTTGAATATTTTCTGGAATATCATTCCATACCATTTCGTGATGATCCAGTAAATGTTTATTTTTTTTATAAATCATATCACCGTTACCATAGTTAAATGGTATAGCATAATTTCTACCAGCTGACACATTTCTACCGCCAATCGATATACACTCATCATGCTGCCCAACCCTATTGGAGACATACTCTGTTTCAAATCATGAGGCCATAAATATCAGCTAGAGTTTATGAAGTAGCATTTGTGTAAGCTGTAATCATGTAATGCACGGTCATATGGGATACTTAAACTATCATATGGTTCCCTGCAAAACGGGACATCGGAACACTCTGGTGCCATTGACCGGTTGCTCTGGGAAGCTGTTGCCACAGTAACGGCCCAGGCGAGACAATTTTGCCCTGTCCGGTGTAACACAAAGCTGTAAGATGATCTGGAGTTGATTTGTTAAGTGCGTCAAACCAGAGGCCCAATGAGAACTACCGCTTTCAACACTTTCCTCCTGTGCTCATGGCGAGTTATTATCTTTAGTTGTTATCTGGACAAATATAGGCCTATGAAGACTCCTAGATATGCATGGGGCCCATAATGTGTTTGGCCACATTGAGGAACACAAATCAAACTGCTTATGTATTCTTGGTGCACATCTCAAACACTCTCTGATATGCATGCACTCACAGTGAAGAGGCTTAGAGGCGCCCCATTAATCTGGGTTGTCACAGGCAGAACAAACACGCTCCTGATTACTGTTCATGTCCTGCTCTTGAGGAGTCCTGCTGATGGCTCAATGCTGGCTAAACATGGATCTAATGCTGCCTCAGTGCTGGGCAAACACTGCCCGACTGTGCTGCTGTGGAGATGCGTTCAGCTTTACTGGCTCAGAACAGATGGTTTAAACCATGCTCAGACTCTGGCTTCATGCTGTTGAAACAGTCAAGGAGTGCAGAAGTTTGGACATTTATCACATTTTTCCAGTGGTCACTTTTAGTACTGAACACATGTAGGATTTTTTTGTGTTGGTCCAGTTTTCACCACTAGTTAAAAATGTACTATTCAAAACATTCAATTCTGAAGTAAAAAAAAAGAAAAAAAAGAAGAAAAAGCATATTTGAGTTAATTTACTTTTTTTGCTATGCTATCATAATGTATACTACTGTGCAAAAGTTAGAGGTCTTAGAGGTCTAAAGTTTAAAAAAATAATAATACTTAAGGTTAATTAATTAATACTTAAATTAATTAATAATTAAGGGTGGATTGAATTAATTAAAGCTAAAAACTTTTGCATCGTTACAAAGATTTAACATTTCAAATAAATGCTTTGTGACACTAAAGACTCTGGTACTGAAGACAATATCTCTTATCTCTATCTACTGTTTCACAGTATTTTTCACTGATTTACAAAGTTTTTGATCAAATCAATGCAAAAAAACTTATATTTCAAATCAATATTTTTAACATTGAACTTTTTAACATCAGTGTAATAAATGTAATTGTCAATAATTACCTATGTATAGTGTATGTAAGTATGTATACATGCATAAAATATGCAAATCATTTTATTTCACACTATATATCCACGCATTCATCCTGGAGTCAAATAATCCATGGTTCTGACATTTCACAGAGGTGCCCTTGATCTGCCTTTATTTTATATACACACACACACACACACACACACACACACGTTTGTTTTTGTGACATATGAGGACATTCCATAGGCATAATGGTTTTTATACTGTACAAACCGTATTTCCTATCCTCTTACACTGCCCCTGCCCCTAAACCTACCCATACAGGAAACATTCTGCATTTTTACTTTCTCAAAAAAACTCATCCTGTATGACTAATAAGCATTTTGAAATATGGGGACCTGGCCAATGTCCTCATATTTCACCTCTCATCTCTCCTTGTAAAACCTATGTCATACCCATGTCATACCAATGTCATTATACACATTTGTCTTGATCACACACACACACGCACACACGCACACACACACACACACACACACACACACACACACACACACACACACACACACACACACACACACACACAATACTAGTAGTGTATATATACTTGTACAAATATATATATATATATATATATATATATATATATATATATATATATATATATATATATATATATATATATATATATATATATATATATATATATATGCTATAAAAATATATTTATTATTTTGTATAATTTATTTCTATTAAAATTAATCTATTGTTTAATGTTTTTATATCCCTATAAATTATAGTATTTGTATACATTAGTAGTATTAAAATAATACTGTATGCAGAACGTGACCTTTAACTGTTGAATGCAACATATTATATACACGTATACACATACACATATACACATAAAATGTTATTGCACTTAACTGTGACATTCACAAAACACAGTTGAGAGACAGACTGCACACTTTACACACATGGTGTCCATACAGCTGTGTAAGTGTGTGTGGGGTGTGGCTAATGCAGTATAGGGAAGGTCAAAATGAAGGCAGATCAAGGGCGGCTCTGTGAAATATGTCGCAACCATGAATTGTGTGACTCTAGGATGAATATGTGGATCATTTCGGGTATTTCGCACATTTTATGTCTGCGTAAAATCACACAGACAGACATCTTAAGCAGTAAATGGTTAGATTATTTTTTTTGTATTTTTTGTTGTTGCTGCTTATCAAGAATGAATCATTATTGCACAGAGAGTGGTGGGCCTTTACTGCCCTCTGCAGGCACACTTTGCAACTCTGCATCTGCTGATAAGTTGATTTAATCACACAGAATTTGTGTTAAAAGCATGAATATGGGCTCTATTTATAACTCGATCCTCTTCTCTTTGCTCTTTTGGTATCTTTCTCACTGTAGGTGGACAATGAGACTCAAGAGTTGGTGGACGGCTCTTTGATTGATCTCTGTGGAGCAACTCTCTTGTGGCGTACAGCTGAAGGGCTTTCCCGCACCCCCACCGTCAAACACTTGGAGGCGCTCAGGCAAGAGCTAAATGCCGCTCGTCCCCAGTGTCCCGTGGGTTTCAACACCCTTGCCTTCCCCAGCATGCGGAGGAAGGACATTGTGGACGAGAAGCAGCCCTGGGTCTACCTAAACTGCGGCCATGTTCACGGCTACCACAACTGGGGCAATCGCGATGCAGAGCGGGACGGAAGGGAGGGCCGGGAGCGGGAATGTCCCATGTGCCGTGCTCGCGGGCCATACGTGCCGCTGTGGCTGGGTTGTGAGGCGGGGTTTTATCTGGATGCAGCCCCTCCCACTCATGCGTTCAGTCCGTGTGGCCACGTTTGCTCAGAAAAAACTGCAGCGTATTGGAGTCAAATCCCTCTTCCTCACGGAACGCACACCTTCCATGCCGCATGTCCTTTCTGTGCCCAGCAGCTCAACGGTGAGCAGGGATACATCAGACTGATCTTCCAGGGGCCCGTGGACTAAAAACACCTGCCTATGACCTTTTACCCCAGTAACCACATTCGACAAACATTAGTCAGGCGTTCTTTCTGCTGTTCTTATAATTTGATTTTATAAAGATGACATTTTCTGTGCTCTCAGACTGTTTTTTTCCTCCCTTTCTGGTTTGTAAGTGACCTTTATACTGCTTTTTCGAATACAGAGAAAAACTAAAATATATATTTTCAAATAAAATGATGATAAAAGAAAAAAAAGAGAAAAAAAAAGGAAGAGACCTCTTCAGAACAGCAGAGCACATGCACACCCATGTTTGAGCATTTTGATTGGGTGGCTCTGCTCGTCATTTGAAGTGGTGGGCGTGGCCGTTACGGATGGTGCCGTGTACAGTGTTTATTTGCTAACAGTAATACTCAACATTAGAGGCAATATACCATCCATGTGTTTATGATGAGCTTACAGATGAGTGTATCTGTACTTAATTCATTCAATAATTCACAGCATTTCACAAAGCAACTACATTTAGATTAGATTAGACCGTTTTCCATATGTCTAACTTAAAATACTTAACATTTTTTATTTATACACTATCAATTTTTATCAAAGCTAAAAAAATTATAAGTGTGTTTTTGGGGAGGTAAGTTCTATGTAGCGTTTTTTTTTTTTCCTGTTTGTTTTCTCTTTCCCTGTCTTTATTGTAAGTCTCTTCCACTTGTATTGTTCGCTGACGTTCCCTCATTTGTTATTATTTATATAGACTATGTATGATTATGTGAGTGAAATCCTCTCTGCAATAGTGAACCAATGAGGTCATGCTCAGAGAAATTTTCTCGCTGAACTCCAGGAAGCTCCAGAGGCCTAAAAATCTTCACCTCCCTTTAAGCATAGGCCAAAGCCACATGTCCCATCAGCGACTATGCGCGCGTCAGCGAGTGTTTGAAAAATGTGTTGTTCATAAATGTGTTCGTAAGATCCCTGTTTTTGTTTGACCCTTTTCTGTGTAGATGAGTTCACTTATGTTTCTTATTTGCTTTTCTACTCGGGTCCTACTGCGATGGGATTTGTTTTGTACCCAACAGCTACTGGGAACTTGATTAAAGCAGGAAAGGTCTTTTTCTCCAGTTTAAAATGAATATTAAAAATGTTATTAATTCAAAAATGAATTGCATTCTCCCCATGTGCAAGAAACTAAAGAAATAGTTCATGCTTAAACTACTGTTCAAAAGGGTTTGGGGTTAGTAAAAAAATTTTTTTTTAAATATAAATGCTGTAATTTTGAACTATTTATTAGACATCCTGAACAAAATAAATATTTCACAAAAATATTAAGCAATTATAAGCAATATTTTTCGAGCACCAAATCATAATATTAGAATGATTTCTGAAGGATCATGACACTGAAGACTGGAGTAATTGATGCAGAAATTGAATCACAGGAATAAATTACATTTTAAAATATACTAAAACATAAAACAATATTATTGCTCTTACTGTAATTTTGATCAATAAATGCAGCCTTGGTGAGCATAAGAAACTTTAAGATGCATAAAAAAGACTTACTGACCCCAAACATTTGAATGGTTATGTTTTTTTAAAAACCCAAATGAATTTCTTACTCTGTGGAACACGAAAAGAGATGCAAATAGCAGCCCAAGCTTCTCTTTTCCATACAGTAGAAGTGGACAATGATGTTTTTCAGTCAATAAAAGCTTGTGTCAGTCTTTACCTCACAAAGCTATCATGACAGCCCTTGTTCCCCATCCACTTTCATTTTATGGAAAAGAGCAGCTGCGACATTCTTCTAAACAATTTTTTTTTTCTATGGAAGCAAATTGTCTAGATTTGGGATGATAGTGTTTGTTTTTTCTTCTATTCTTTCAGCAAATTTTAGCTCCCCTTAAAGAATGAACCTCTGTGTATGTATATGTGTGTGAGTATGCTAATATATTTGAATTTGTGTAATGATGTTCTTGATTTTGGTTTCATGTAGTACATGCTGTTGTATGTGCTGTGCGAATGTTAAATGTGCTGTACTGTGTTATGTGTAAGAATCTGGAGAGCATTCGTTGAGTCTGAAGGGTTGAGAATCCCAGGACTGTGTGAAGTGGATTCTCGGGCCAGAGGAGTTCAGACTCAGCTTCCAGGGATTGTTCAGTTCTTGCTGTTCTGAACAGCACCCAGACACGGCATACTGGTGCAGTTTTCACCTCAGGGAGTTTCCTCCATCCTGACCACCAGGGCATGTGTTCATGAAGTATTTCAGATCCAGACAGCTGGTCTGGGGTCTGTTGCATGTGGGAGATTTAGACTGCTCAAAGTGCTATGAGCATCTATGAAGCTTGATCCCGCCACAGACATATTAGCCCTTCACATGTGCCCCCTCCTCCTCCTCCTCCTCCAAATTTGAGGATGCTTTATTAGCAAAATAATAATTTCATCTCCTGTGTGTTTATCCAAGTATTAAACAAACATTTGACTTTTTAAAGGGCATCACTCGTTTGTCTCTGTAGAGACAGCGTGTAAAGGGCTTTTTCCTTTTCATTTTCTGTTTATTTGTCTGAGTTCTTTGACACTTTGGTCTTTTGTCACTTTGGTCTAACTGGTGTGCTTGATCCTTGTGTGTGTGTGTGCGCGTGTGTGCGTTTGCGTGAGCGAGTGTTTTCTGAAAAATCAGAATGCGTAAAGGCAAGTGCTGAGAATGTTTCTGATCTACCATTTTTTACCAACTTTAAACAAATAAAATCTTAAAAAGCATGTTCAGTATTTCTGGGTGTTATGTTTTTTTCTCTCATGGCTTTATGAGGTCAAGATGGTCTCTTAACTTTATATAATACGAAGATGAGAGGCTATTTATCACCTCAATATTTTTTTTTTTTTAAATATATAGTTCTTAAAATGTCTGAATTCACAAATTGTGGTTAATATAGCAACAAATTTAACCTAACCAAAGTTTCTTAAAGAAGTTGTTAAACTGTTCACTATTTGAATTATATTTTTTAAGGGTCTATGTGACCCTTAAAAGCATATAAAGCATTTCAATTGTACTTTCTCACAGACATGTCATGTTTCGTTTTCAGATACAAATGCCTTAAAGGTGTTTTTGTTCACATGTTTAAAGTACTACATAATTGATACCCCAATACACTTTAATTTTCAGTGAATTAATATTTGTTGCTGCTATTTTTAGATTATTGTATAAAAATAAATTAAAAAAACTTAATGGAGTGAACAACAGGGATGACTAATAATAAAAAATTAATGAATGATTTCCTATCTCTCACATACAAGATATAAGTTACAATATTTAGTTTAATCTGGATTTTGATTGGAAAAAATATCATAAATATATTGTTATGAACAATATACATTACTTTCACAATCACTATGCACACTCTTCTGATTTAACAGGTTGGACACCAACAGAGTGGACATTCTGAACTAAAGTCGCTGCATCATGTCTGAGCAAAAAGAAGGTTTATCAAATAAATATATTGTATGGATTTTTATACCAACTTTTTCCCAACTGAGTGGACATGAGGTTGACTATATAAAATTTGAAAGATAAAATTAGTCAAAAAAAGATAACATAAATAATAGAGGGAATAGATCTCACTTTTTTTCCTCCAAAAATGACTGCTTGATGATTTGTCATATAACCTTTCCAACTTTTATTTTGAAATCAAAGTAGTCAAAAATAACAGTAAACAATAACTTGAGACATAAAATCTTCATTGATATTGTTAATATAAATGTAATAACAATAATTGTAAAACAAACAAACAAACAAAACAAAACAAAAATGTATAGTAAGTATTGTATTTAACACGAAAATGGGATGCACGCGTGCCTGGGAACAGGAAATATGGTTCAATATATTTATATATGGTGGTTCAAAATGCTGTAAAATGTCTATTTTTTTTATCAACTCCAATATGCTTAGAGTTCAAATGGTGTTATTTATGACTAATACAGTTTCAAAACTAGTATTGTTCAAGTACGATTATGATTTTGGGCCTGGGGATACCAAAGGCCAGGAATCTGAATCCCAGGAATGACCCATAAGCAGCTTTGTGAGGATGTATCATTTTCTTCATTGTGTTGTTTCTATGAAGGAAAAAAACTTTATACATTTACTTGCTAGACTGTTGCTTTTTTTTTTTTGAATGCTTTTAATCTTTTCAGTTAAACTCTCATTGCCTTCAGGTGTGAAAGAGCTTTGCAACAGGATGGCCACAAGGTGGCAGAATAAAATATACTTTTTCTAATGTCTTAACTTCTTTTCCCCCCTCAAAGCTGTTTAAAATGTGCAGTCTAAAAACAAAACTTTCTAGACTAATATATAAGAGATTTGTATGTCAGGACACTAATTCAAATACCCCATCCTAAATTTGATCCCAGATGGTGGATTTTCTGCCATTATAATCTGTCGAGTCAGAACAAGTCTGGAATAGCAGAGCTAGGCTCAAATTTCTCACCAAAGATTTTTTTTCTCATAGTTTTGATAGGTCTGTACCAGGTCTGTACTTACATAAGTGGCCTCCCTGTCAGCAGAATGAGGGCAGCATCCAAAATCAAGTCATGTGACGTCCTTCAGGGATATACAGTACTACAACAGCAGAGTGTGTGATGGATTAACGCAGATGTGAGTACAGCCCAAACTCCCACCAAATCGTTCACTGTGCTACTTAAGAGACAACTCATAAAATAAGATTAACAACAGCATCAAGAAGCTTAATTATGTAATATATTCAGTATAACAAGCCAACATAGAAAAACCCAAACTGG
The DNA here is from genome assembly GCF_024679245.1 of Pseudorasbora parva. Taxonomy (NCBI): domain Eukaryota; kingdom Metazoa; phylum Chordata; class Actinopteri; order Cypriniformes; family Gobionidae; genus Pseudorasbora; species Pseudorasbora parva. Next base: position 22,087,637 of record NC_090181.1, read on the forward strand.
ATTAAACTAGGATGCTTTTCCAGAAAAAGGCCTTAGTTTCACTAAGCAACACTATGTGCTTAGAAACGAATGAAAAAGGTAATATCTCACCTCTCACACTAAAAATTGAAATATCTAATTTATTTGTAAATTATTCAACATTTGTAAATAGATTAGTAGCAATATGACAGCAGAAGTTTCTCATACTACTTATCATCTTTATACCTTATTTCCTTTCATTTGCTCATCTTTTCCAATATGAGCCCCTAAAGCAAAATGTGTTTATCAGCATGGCATTTTAGGTTAATTGTCCCCATAACCCTCTTTACTGACCTGAAACAAGATCACGAAAGCCCCATATAGCCACGCTGAGTTCACGGTGTGTTCAGAGGTGTTCTTAATGGATATTGATTTCAGTCAGTTTGTTATTATTGGGCCAGCATTGTGAACAATTAATTGGATGAGTTGAATTAGGATGTTTTTGCATTTTAATTCGTTGTTTGTGGTAGATGCATTTACAATTTTACATGTTAACAAAAATAATATTAGCCCATCACAGCTATGAGAACAAGCAACACATTTCACCCAAGTGTGATGCAAAAATCACTCTTGCCTGGAAAATGTTAGGATACCCATGTCACTCCTAGATGATGAAAGCATCGTCTAATGCTTGTAATGTTTCTTTTTTTTTTTATTCTTGACGTTTTATAAGCTATTGCATATTTAGATTAAAATACTTAATTTGCACATTTAAAAAAAATACTTTAAAGTTTGCAAATAAATTAAATATTTAAAGTTTAGTTAAATGGTAGTTAAATGGTTAAAAAAAAGTGTTCAGCATGTTTCGTGGTTCATCTTTATCGTATTTCACTGGTATTAGTAGCAACTATTATAACACTGACCCTATTATGTATTGATAAAAAAAAAAACTAGGACAAAATTCATTGTGATACATTGAGAATGCACTCGAAAGGCCAATTAAGATTCACGCTTCTGAGTAAGTAAATTTGTGCTATTGAATGAGGTGACCTGCCTCATGCATTCCTGTGAAAATGATTCAAGGGTTTTTCATGGTTGACAAACCTCTACTAACTACTTTTAACTACCACCAGACTCTGGAAAGCAGCTGTGTGATCATCGGTCAGACCTATTTCCTGTTTTTGCTTCAAATGAGCTCATCTTGTGACACTATTACAGTGTTCGCCAAAATAAAATGTACATCCCCATGTGGTTCTGTTGCGGTGTAAAATAATGTGACAGGAACTGATTTCAATCCAAAACAAACAAACAAACTTTTTTTTTTTTTTTTTAAATGTATCAGTATTGTACTAATTTCCTTATTTATTTCCTTACAATTAATTTACCTGTGGCGTCATCTAATGCTTTCTTCAGGTTAATCTTTAAAAACACTGTTAAATGTATCTTTAGGAAATCTCAACATGGATACCCATTTTTCATATTAAACAATCTCAGGACCTTTTTAATCCTAAATCACCAATGTGAGTGCGTGTGTTTCCTGCTCCGTGTGCTGGTTATTAAAAGCGAGTTTAATGCTTGGCTGGTTTCACATTAACAGACCAGTGGAACACAATAACCTCCAGCCTCCAGGGAGTCTGGGAGACCTTGTGTAAGCCCTCAAACACTGCTGCAATGTAGACGCTCTTTTTATTTTTTTCCCCTTCCTTGTGCACATATTTGTTCCCTCGCTTTCTTATTCCTGTTTATTTTTTGTAGATAACAAGCACGTGGGTTTAATTTCCAGTGAAACTTCTGTGAAGTCCAGCTTAAGCAGAAATGAAGATACAGGAACTGATCGTGTTCTATTCCATATTGCACTTTATTCAGTTCCATAGAACTTTCAGGATCTAGAACAGGTTCTAGAACACAAAGACAGAACCATCAGCCTTCACCGTCACAGAATGCTTATTGCTTTGCATTTTTTCCTTCACATTTTCGAGCAAGTAGAATAGAGGGCTCTGACCCTGAAGGGTAAATTACATTTCAGGAATACTAAAGGACAGAAAATGAACACACACAAAAAAACCAACACAAGAGTACTAAAAATGAATGTCTATGGAATGGTGTAAAAGTTGTATGGTGTCTGTGAGTGCTGTGATCAGCACCATTAATAGAGGCTTTGAGAGTGGCAGGTATGGGTCGGTCATGTGATTTGGCATCCAGGTCATGACACAGAAATGTTGGTGCCCTAGGATCGTTGGTTTAAATTTCATGATGGAACTGGCTGGAAAGTTGATTCTATCTCCGGGGTTGGTTATGATGATGATGAGGACAGCGGCAGGTGTCGATAAGTCATGTGATTCTGCATCCTGGTCACATGACACCAAGGCTTCAGTGGTCCAGGATCCGAAGGTTTCCGGACACTATTTTGTTTTCCAGCATAGAGCCGGCCGGAATGTCGATTCGGTCTCCGTGGTTGGCTATGATAATGACTGTTCCCTAGGGATGACAGGAATAATCAGACTGTGCAACATCCTGCTTAAATGTCTGATTGCAGAATTTAAGAAGCTCTTTGCTCTTACCTTCAGTGAGACCTGCTTTCCGAAGGTCACATCACCAGACACCGTCAGGTGATCCAGCTCTAGCATATCTGGAATGCTCTCGAATCGTGTGATGTATTCCTGAACCTGAAAGACAGAAAACTGGATCAAGGTTTGCTAATTATTAGTTGGATTGGAAAATATACGTCTCTTGTGAGTGATCTTTGTGGATTTCTGCCTGGCAGACCTTGGTAAAGTCACATCGGTAATGTGATTGTGCCTTGTACACACTGTGTAGTTTGAGAGGAACACCATGTGTTTTGAATGGATCATGTGTTGTGAATGCTTTGTTAGGTGCAGTACCTTGGTAAAAGAGCTGCCCAGTTTGACGTGAGGAGTTGTGGGAAACTCACGCTTCTCGCTCATGGTCAGAGACCCTGCCTCCAGGCTGTACAGATTGGACATAACTAGTAGGAGGTCAGATGTGGTTTTGACAGGCAGGAAGCGGCTGCGAGGCACGTTGATGCCCAAGGCGTTATCAAAGCACTTGATGGCCGCACCCACCGCAGTCTCCAGCTGAATAACATTCAGACCCCCATCTAGAGTCTTGAGAGAGAGAAAGAAATGATTTTACACAACAGCTTTGTAATTCTCTTATAATTGTCCAGACAAATGTATTATTTGATCATCACAGTCAATGTCATACATTTTCTAATTTGATTAATGACTTAGAAATATTAATTTTATTCTTAAAACATATTTATATGCAAGTTTAAATACATAAATAAACAACTAATTTTCAGTCTCAGTCTTTTATATACCCCACTTTTTATAAAATTGGACCTGAGAAGATATTTAAAGTCGAATTGAAATGGAAATAGCAACAGATCTTTTTCTCTGTATTGTGATGTAGAGTGGAAAAAAAAGAAGAAGAAAAAAGTAGGGTAGGGACTTGTATCCATTAATCGAACTACATGAATTGGGATTTCATCACCAGAGTTGTCACTCCATTAATGACATTTTGATTAAAAAATTACATAAGGAAAAATGAAACATATGCATGCATGAATCGCTCACAATAAGATTGACAGCATGCATTTAGAAAACAGGTAGGGTGAATTTTCATTTCATGCTGACTTATGTTATTTGTTAAGAATCCATGTGTACCTGTTCTATGAAGAACAAACAGTGATGTTAAATGGCACAGAGGAAGTGAGAGGTATCACTTCAAGCACTGTGAAGGGGGTCTTGGTATCATACAGGCAGAAAAAGTGTAAGGTTAAGCGGAAGGCTTTCTAGAATGGACTCAAATTTCTGCTGGATGAGAGTCTGGGCCTTAGGGGAAGAATTTGTGCTACAATAGGAAGCTCTGCTAAACTATGTACTACTCCACACACAGACACACACTTTAATGATTATCTAAGTGCATAGCTGCATACCATAGAATTCTACTGATTTTCAATATTGCAAATAAAATGTATAACACAACACCAACTTTGCATGTTTTATACTGTGTTATAACCAGATCAACCTCTTTTGTCTTAACCAGCTTCATGTGTGGAGAGGACAAATTATTTGCCACTTGTAAACTGAAAATGCTGCATTGCGTTTGGTTTAGGCACACTGGCACAGTGAAAGAATAAGAAAGATAACAATTGTATTTTATGTATCAGTAGTTTTTCCAGTTGAGGAGGTCCTTGAATGTCTACAAAGGAGTGTGATGCTAATTTCTAAGAATTTTGTCCCTAAAGTATAATATAAACTGACACACACAAAACACATCTCATCTTATGGTTACCTTTCATTTCTTTAGTCTCCTGTGATGGACTGAGAACAGAAAACCCAACAGAAGTGGTTTATAAATGTACTTTTTTTTCGCCAGTTGTAAAACCCTCTACAAACCCTCTGACCATACACTGAAGCCTTGAACTAGACCATAAATGATCTAAAAATGAGATATGGTATAAAACAGACATTTATACACAGTAGGACTGTGCGATATTGAAGAAAAATGCGATGTGCAATATCTTGTTTAATAATGCGAAATTCGATATGTGATACAATATTGCAATTAGTATGTAAAATCTATTTAAATTATATTTTAAAAAAATATTTAAAAACTGAGAATAAACCATTTGTGTTTCACATTCTTTCTGTGAAAAGAAAACATCTCTACAACTTCCGATTTCAAAAAGTGACCAGCAGTGTTGTTCACTTTTTGGTGTGTGTGTGTGTGTGTGTGTGTCTCAGATAGCACGAGACTGCAAGTTATTGTTTTTCGCAAATTATTGCGTTTAATAACTCTTTTTAACATTAAGCAAGTCCCATAAGTAACAGTCATGTGCCCAGTCTATTCTCTGCTATGTGTCAACCTAAAACGGACACTTTTCACAATGTTGAAGTAGCCTATCAAAATCATTCAGATATTGCGCACCGTTGAGATATGCATATTGCGATATGTACATTTGCAATATTTCAATAATTTCAATATATTGCACAGCCCTTATACACAGTCTCCACAACATTAGCTTGTTAAAGCACTTGTGTAAAGCATAAACTCTAAAATAAAGATGGACGACACATCTCAGCTCCTTTCATTGTAGAAAAATCCCCAGAGTCTGCACAGTAGTGACCTTAAGATAGATCTTTGGTATCAAGGTCCTGCCCATACTTCCGCTCCCGCAAACTCAATCTCAAGCACAGCTGTCAATTTTGACGTTACTTTGTTTTTATAGCATTAAGTATCTAACTGAACCCAAACTTATTACAAAAACAAACACTTGTGTTGAACATACTATACGTCTGTGTCATATAAGGACCACCTAAAAAAGACACCATCTTTGGGAAAAAACATTTGAAGTGTAATTGAATTTTTAATTTCGGCTTGCGTCTTATTTGATTACAGAGAGGTGTTTATGACCCATACTTCAGCCAGCCACTAGGGAGCGATTGAAATGCTTTGGCTTCACTTTCAGGACAAAAGTCACAAGCTGTAGCTATGTAAATCGCAATAAATTTGGCACATTTTGTTCGGATTGTAAGGGTTAGTTTAAACCTTTTCTAATAATTTGATAGGACATGTAAAGACGGACTGAAAGCTGAACTGGAAAGTTGGAAAGTTCAGTTATAGAAATGACAAAAATGTTGTAATGACATAACACACGGAAGAAGCCATTGTTGTTGAATATAGTGTCATACATGACTGTCATTCTAAAATTCTCTGTGCACTCATCATTGGTGAAGTGGAGCAGGACAACATTGTCCCATGAGTCCTTGCTTTAGACTCTCATCCACAGACAGACACCTTTTTTTTTAACTGCTTGATAAATATAAGCAGCATGGCCTGAATAGAAAAATATTAAGTCTGCTTTCTATAACTAGAAAAAGAAGCAAATGGTAGGAGGATGGCTAGTATGCACAAATAGTATGAAAGCTGTGTGCGCATGTCAAAAGATCGAATCCAATTTGAAGCTTGTGGCATATAAAAGCACATCTACCCCAATAGGAATGATATCATTCTGATCCAAACGAAAAGTGTCTATATAACTAATTCCTTAGATACAAGACTTATAATATGTAATATACAGATTTTCCACACAAGCTGTGGTTTCTGTAAGTTTTTACAGTTAGACTTTTCTTACCTTAGGGTTTACTATGATCTCCATGTCCATGGCATTCTGTTCCTGTAGTCTCTTTATGGCAGATAGGGAGATCCACAGGTTGTTGGTGTTGAAGATCTTAAACTTGGTCACTGATTTGAATTCATCAACATGAGCCTTGGGAACCTGGGCGATCTCCAGTAACCGAAGCTTACCATCATACTGAATGAGCGTACCTCCCTAGACAACAAAAACGTGCATCATTCAATGGAAATGCAACAAATACAAGCCTTGTTCCCCACAAATACACCTCATTTATGTTTATGGCATGAACAAATCTTGTCACCCAAGACAATGAATTATCTATATGGAAGTAAATGCAAATGACTAAAGTCTATAAGTAAAGAATTACTGGCCCTCTTTACACCTGATTTAAACATCTGTCATCTTTCCTTGTCTTTCGGTTCAGAAATATAAAAATGTTTTAATACTGTCACTAATTTAAATTTAAGTATCAAAATAGAGCTGAGCTAAGCATGTAAGAGTTTAAATAGTGCCTGTGAACAAGTTATTGTTCACAATAACTTGTTATTTATTTTATTTATTTTTGCATTTATTTTTGCATAATTCATCCTGTTTCGAAATTAAAAAACAGTGTGGAAAACATGCCTTAATTTTTTTAAACAATTTGTATAGGTCTTGCATAAAATTTAAATACACTTGGACTGTTTAAAAGTCACACTATTGTTTTGTACTTTTTTGTGTTTTTTACTGTACAATCTTAGTCATAAATAATATCCTCTCACCTTCACATCTGCTCTAGTCTTGTCTGTGACCTCCATGATAAACTCACAGCGTTTGCCATTTGGCTGGCTCACCAGGTGATTCAATATACACAGGTCTACTGTTGCACCCAGGTTATCGATATTGGAGACAAAGATATACTCCTTCCCTTCAGAGATGAGCTGCTCCAACAGACCAGAGTTATAAAAGCTGGCATAAATATCACCATGCCCAGGTGGATACCACACATCTGCATTCTCTCCTGTCATGCCCATGTCCGTAGCGACAGGCAACAAAGACTCCTTATTTATCCGTGGATACCTGAAAAAATTCAGAGAAAGAATGTCTGAATTTCTAATATTTCTAACCCCTTAGATTTATGTAATAATAAGCATCAAATTGGTTATTGTCCATATTATTATTTTTAAATAATAATAATCAGAAGTAATAAAATAGATAAAATGGACAGATGAATTAGATGCAAACACACACATTAAGTATCATATCTTTACAGAAAGAAAATCACACTTCAAGCCTTGTTTATTTCATTGGCACAAAAAATACTCTGCTTATGTAAATGTGTTTTCAGAGGGGCTCTAAAATCTTCTCTGGCTCCTTATTCAGGTCAAATGAAACCAGGGAAAACATCTGACGCTTTATGTAGCCTTCATCCTCCTCCTCTTACTTTCATAACATTGTCTCTTCCACAAGCTTCAGCTTCAACCGGGACTGAATATGTCATCTTTTAGCACTGTATTCTGAATAACATATGTAACCGTATCCCACGAGCATCTGTTGTTAGCTTTGAGATAAATTTCAGCTCTGACGAGTCCATTAAATATTAACATATCCCCATTATTGCTTAAAAACCTCATCAATCTTTAACTTGTTTTAACAAAACTTTTAAGTGTTTGCAGGCTAAGGGTCAGCCGCATGCATTATGAGGGTGAAGAAATTCAAGTTCTCACCCTGTGCTCTCTGTGCCAAAACCTTAATGCCAAAATGTGTTTTTGTTAGATGTGTGTGCTCATGCAAATGTCATCAGCAGAGTTGTATATAGTGCTCAAATTACATAAATGTTCCTGTGTAAACATCTATTATTGGTGTGTTTTAGCAATACTCAAAATACTTACTATGATTATAGTCAGATAAATCTAAAATTTGGAAGGGGCCTTTTTTAAACCGAAGGGGCACATACCCAAATTTTTGAAAAAGCTTTCAAAAGACGATTTTTTTTTTTTTTTTTGATAATTAACCTTTTAATGATTACGATCATACTTGTGTTATTAGAATGTTCAGTGTTTCACGCGATCAACTTCTAAATCTGCGTTTGCGCTTTGGCTGGTGTTGAACCAGATGTGATCAGGGCTCATCATATATGACAAAATGTTTCTGAGTCTGACATTTAAATACAGATAAGTACTAGCAAAAACGTATGCATTACATGCAAAATATACACGGACATCTGTGGAAGCAGCAATAATATCATTTGACAATCATTGATATGATATCCGATATTCTACACATTGCGCAAGTAACTATAATGCTAACAGTAATCTTAGAATAGGTAAAAAATTAATAGTGCCCCAAAGTTGTCGTATTTTGATGAATTTTGGAACTTCTCACACCGTATGCCATTAATGCAGAACCAGATTTTTGTGTGTGCTGTTGATTGGAGGAATCTGTCCAAAACTTTACAAAACTTTTTTTTTTTTTTGCCTTCTGTTTAAATTACTGTTGCTGATTGACCATACTCAGTGTACTAATGGAGGACTTAGGTTTGCAGGACTTTAAAGAGCAGCCTTTGATTCACAAAATACACTCTACAATGGCAAGATATGGTACAGTTTGCCTTGCAGTGTCAGTGCTAATGCTTTATTTCTATAAGGTAAGCTACAAAATAAAAAAATAATACTAATACAAATAAAAATATGCATGACATCCCTGAAAAAATGTACAGTTTTTATTTATTATATTACGTTTAGGTTTGCATCTAATATAATTAGCTTTATTTAAAAATAAATGTAAGTCTATTTTATGTCAGGTAAACAGGTTTGTGTGTGCGCTTGTATGTGCGGGTTATACCTGCTCTGGTTGAAAGTGTGTATCTTGACTCTGTGGTGCGTGTATTTCTGTAAGATCTTCTTGGTGTCTTCATCCGTATTGAAAGAATTCATTAGCACAAGTGGAACCTCAGCATTATATTTTTTATTCAAGTGCTGAAGAGACAAAAGAAAACAAATGAACTTAAAACATTATCAAGCAAGTTAACAATGACTGAGATCCGACAATGTCTCATCAATACTATTACAGGATAACTTATTGGTTTAAAAGGTTCAAAGTGTCTGAGAACCTTTGTCAGGTTTATTACATTCAGCAGCACATTCTGTTTTAACTGAGAGAATCCATCATTTTAAATAATAAAAGTTATTATTTACAGCAATGCTGTAAACGTGTGATCTTAAACACCAGAGACAAGCTGATTAACAGTCTCAGGTGGACATACACTGCTTTTCTTACTTAGTATTATTGTGTTGTTTCTCGTCCAAATATTTACAAATTCTTAAAACAAGAAGTATTTACTAGATAAGCAAAAGTAATTGTCTTGTTTTGGGAAAAATCAACTCAAAATTAAGAGTTTTTGCTTAAAATAAGATTATTTTGCTTACCCCACTGGCAGATTATTTTGTTTATTTTAAACAAAAACTCTCTTAATTTCCTCCAAAAACAAGACAATAATTTTTTACTTTTCTAGTAAATGTTTCCTAATGTAAGAATATTTAGATGTTTGGACTAGAAACAAGACAAAATACTAAGTAAGAAAAGCATTTTTTGCAGTGTAGACATCTCTCCTATCTAATCTCGACAGTTACATTGATGAACACAGTCAATAATTAATCACAATAGAAGTATTAGGTCAACTGGCCAATATCAACAGTACTGCAATAAACATAGTAAGTAAAAAAAAGGATGCCTATTGTTGGAGCACAGTTTAAGACTAGTGCTAGACACCAGTTTCAGATGTAATTCTTAAAATATTCTGATAATTTTCAGAAATCCTTAACTAAAAGGAACATGTCCAAATGAATGCAGATGCCTTTCAACATAGCACAACACGTTGACCGATTTTAGTTCAGTTTTCTGTAATGAATGTATGCCCATTAGTTCTAGCAAAAAGAGAAGCCAAATGGTATAAACTGGCCTAAGGGCTTGTAAAGGCCTGCTAATCACAGAATTGACAGCCTGTATTTCTGTGGGAGAAGGACAACTTACCCATTTACATGAACTAATGGGCCTTATTCAGTGAGCAGGATATCTGACGACATGAGGCAGGTAAATAGTCTGCGGAAGAGACACTGAGCTGAGTGTTCTTCAGCGAGGGCGTCCCACAGGGCTCAGTATTCTGCCCCTATCTTTTTTCCCTCTTGCCCAGAACACAGCTCTCTCTGTTTCAGTTTCACCCTAAGTTCTCTTTCATGCACACTACCTACAGTCCATGGCACTGAGAGAAATAACTAGCACAGAGCCTGTTGCTCCTTGATCAAAATGCTCACTCTGTATAAACGAAGGAATGTGCCTGTGTTTTACAGCTGTAGATGAGTAGAGCAAGAAAAGGGAAAGACAGAGGAACATATGTTTGTGATTTAAGACTTATGGGTGGAGGTCTATTTGGAGCTTTCCGAAATCTCAGACAGCTGCTGCTTTTTCCACAGCTGGAGTGATTTCATTTATATTTCATTCGGTTTAAATCTGAGAAGCTCTCCTATTTGAGATGCATTTAAAATAACTGTCTCACAAGATAAAAACACAAGAAGGATTTTAGAAAGACATTACAATTCTATGATTTTTTTTAATTGCACATTTTGAAAGGTAGTGATAGTAATTTGTGACCCCATCTGTGAAACCCCGGCTAAAGTTGCAAAATTTAATTATGAGATTTTGATCGCCAAAGTGTCATAGCCATAAAAATGACAAAAAATAGGTAATTTGTGTTTATTGGTCTAAATGATAAATTATACAAAGGGGTTTGAGATAGAATACTCAATTTTTAATTCATAACATTATAAATACTGAAATTAGTGATTTTTGCACAAAAAAAATATCAAATGCGGGCTCCCTAAACATCGATTTTAATCATCTCAGGGGGTTTTCAGCGCAACAACACCAGCTGATTCGTATGTTATTCAGTTCAGGAACTTATTTTTTTTTTACCATTAGGAAGAGAAAGACATTAATATCAATCGGCACGATTGTCAGATGTCTGGCAAGATATTTTCGTGTCATCGCCAATATTTTAATATTTTCTTCTTTGTTTTGTAGCTCAACATTGTGCTAATAATAACCATCTTAATTTAAAGTCATATTAGGCCTGCTATGTGTCTATTTAAAACATGTTGTGGATGGGTGCGTCAGATTAATGCAGTTTCCCAACCGGGGTGCGCGGCGTGCCGCGTAAAAGGTTTCAGCACGCACTTTGCATCGCGGTTCATCTCACATCTGATGTCGCATATTTAATATGGGTTGTAACTTGAAAATAATGCTTTATGCATGTCTCTGTCGATGGATACATGTGCCGGCTCCTCTGTTATACATTACAACAACACCGATAATAAAAAAAAAACGTGGGCCAAACGGTCTCTCTTAGTAAACTTTGTTTAATGCATGTGAGTGCTGCCGTATCTTCGAATATGAATACGGGTGTAGAGCCAGTAGACGCGATTGAGAACTCACGTGCGATCGCGATGTGAGAAGATTTGTCTCCGTGCGGTCATCTGAAAGCCCGCACATGCACATCTCAGCGCGCAACTATATTGAGCTCTCTTTCAAGTCTTGCGCTTGAACGGACAAACTCACACAAGAAGTAGCCGATGTCAACATGCCCATCTTGATGAGTATCCAAGCAAACATAGTCTGAATATGCCTTAAGTTAACATACAGTCGAGAAAGCGATACCCCTGGGTCTTAAAGGGGCAGTAGCCTTTACTGCTGTCTGTTTAATGTCAAAGAAGATAAGGAATCACGCACTGCTCTTGATTGAAAAGCTTTTATAAGTTTAATAAGGAATAATATTTAATTTAAACAGTTAAATATGCAGTAATTCTTCATTTGATTACTTTATTCAATTTATTTACCTAAAAACTAATGTTAGACCTACCTGAAAAGAAAAGAAAAAAGCATTATTTTATTATCTTTGCTCAATAGCTGCTTGTATTTAAGTTATTTGTTGTTTTCTTTATTTTTATTTGACAGTAGTCCTTTTTTCCATGAACATAGCAAATACCGAACCATACAGAAACCGTGAACCTGAAACCGTGAACCTAAAACCGAATCGTGAGCAATCTGTACCGTTACACCCCTAGCGTAACCTATGGGAGGGGGTGCCACAAAATTTAGAACATTTTCAAAGGGCGCCATGACTGAAAAAGGTTGGGAAACACTGGATTAATGAATTTGAAGTTCATTTGACATGGCAGCACTTAAGCGCGAGCAGGAACAGAAAATAGCTGATTGCTTAAACATCTTTTCCAATATTAATCTCGGTGGAATTACCCCGAATAATTATATAACCGGGTTTATTGAAGAAAGTGCAGGTTGAGGGTACATGAGGGTAAATAAATGATGACAGAATTTTCATTTTTGGGTGAACTATCCCTCTCTTTAGTTTTACTCCAGTACTGTACTTAATGTAGCCCAGTAAAATAATTTAAGTTAGAGATTTTCAACTGAAATGTAATATATTAATTGTTTTGTATATTAATGACTTTTTCCATGGATATTTAATTTTATTAATAAAGTTATACAAATAATTTCAATTAAATGACTTGGTAATTGTTGCTACAATCAAGCTCTTGTACCCCCAATTCGTTTGAATGTTTTTGTGCTTTTTGGACATATGCCTCATAATAAATAGGCCTGCTTTAAAAAACTTTAAGAACTTTCCTATAAATGTGTCATATATCACTGAAAATGGGAGAATCTCAGCTTTAATGTGGTATATGGCTCATATCCAGGACAATTATGCATCAAATGTGTTGCAGTTTTAAAAATAAGCTTGTGTTTACATTGGAATTTCTCAAAAACATGATTTTCTGAGCCCGAAATTCAGCAAATCTTTAACATAGCCATACTCAGTTAATATTAGAGATATCAATGTAATATTTTAACAGAATGTTCTTTACATTATGTAGAATGATTTTATGTAGAAAACAGTGAATCACAAAAAAATGACTTTAGCAGGGTTTTCACAGACAGGGTCACATTTAAACCAAGGGGATCAAAGCTTGACTAGTTAGCATGGTCACTTTAGCCCCTGCTGAACAACTGTCATTGAGATGAATGGGAAGATATTCTAGACCTACATGGGTTAAACTATAAACGCAGTACTGCAAGCTTCCAGTGTCATGTGACTAACCTCAATCTGTTGGACGGTCAGATCCAGGAAAGTGTTCTCGTTACGGACACTAATGAGGCTCTTGGGCCCTTTGCAGCCCATGCTGGTTCCCAGACCTCCATTTAGCTTCACCACCACCAGCTTATTCAGACTGTCTGCTATGTTGTCCGGTATGCCCTTCACCTTAATCTTATCGTATGGCTGGATCTGAAACAAAGAAAAGAAAGTGAAGCAACTGTCAGTCAGGGCATACATACATTTTTTCAGCATCTGGAGGTTTATATATTATAAAGACCGGAGTTACATTCAGTAACTATACTGACGTTTCTAAATGTCATCCAGATGCTGTTGCTGTTGGTATGTGTGCCTCATTGGATTCATCTTGGATTAAAAAAATCTGAGGGGGTCAAAGGCCAACTATGAACATTTCTGTGGTCAGTCTTCAAGAATCATAGAACTCCAATCATCCACCACACACATTGTGCAAGCAAAACATTTTTCAGACAGAAACAAATGGCCATGTTTAACCGAATAAACAGTCCAACTGCTGGATCAATAAGGCAAGGGGGAGTGAAAGGGAAAGGCGAAAAGAGACAGAACAATGGATGTTTTTGAAAGAAAGAACCTTGCTCATTTCTTCATTCCTTTTGTTTCCCGGAGGGCCATAGAGCAGCGCCGTGAGACATAACTGATGAGTCAGATAGCAATTAAATATATCACCACGCACATGCTAATATTTAGTGCACAAAGACCCACTTTCTGATATTATGGAAAAAAAGAATAAACAATCAAACACAAACATGAAGAAGAAGAAGAAAAGAAAAAGATCTTCAGATCTACATCACACACAGCCACATTTCCGTGACATAAACAAACAGACAGATGGAGAGGATGATGCAACCAAGGTCATCTTGTTTGTCAGAGAGAAATCTGCGTAAGAGGGGGGTAAAGAAGAAAATAAACTGACCCCCCCCCCCCACACACACACACACATACACACACATTTGACCACCCTAGACACGTTTGCGCACCCACCATATATTGGAATGAAACGTAAATATTGTGATATTCATCATGTATTCGTGTTAATTCAATGCATTTCAAATAAAATGAATTGCGGTTTTGTAATTAGGGTACGGGGTCATTTAATTGTAATTAAATGAAATTATTTTGTAATCATAATAACATCCATTAATACTCCTGCTGAAAAATCATCCAGTAACTGCAGTGATGAATGTCTGTGTGTGTGTGAGAGAGAGAGAGAGAGAGAGAGAAGCAAATCTGCAAGTGATTTTATTTTATTTTTTTATATAAATGCAAGTGATTTTATTTGTTTATCAAAAGTCCTATCAATCCTGCCTCTACCACGATTGTGTCCATCTGCTTATTGTTCACCAGTGAGCCAGAGCAGAACAAATTGTAAATCATACAGACAATATTTTTTGTCTAAATGGTAGCAATTAATTTAGTGTATTAATAAACATATATTATGTAAATATAATAACACCCATGAATGTCCTTAACCTCTGATCAGGTGTTGTTATTGTTGTGGTGATGTGGGCTAAGAATTATTTTTCAAGTTTTTAGCGTGCTCAATTTAAGTAGCATATAATCCATTATCCTTTCCTATTGAGACCGAAAGTTAAAATGGACATGTATGTAAATTAATTGTTACTTCAGACGGTATCTGTAATGTTTGTGGTCTTTTCGGGGCAGGATAAGCAATATATAGAAAACGTTGGTCACCGACTTTATTACAATGGAATACACATATCTCCCCTATAATCCCTCATCTGAAAGCGACCTCTGCCATCCAACACTTTCTGACCTCTTACAACTGTGAATCCTCTCTCTCTCCTTAACTCCGACTCCTCCCATCTCTTAATCAATCCACAGGTATTACTGCATAGTTCTAATTATTGTCAATATTGTTTCATTGTTTCATTATTGTTATTGTTATGATTGCTATTATTATTATTATTGTTGTTGTTTCCATTGTTGTCTTTGCTTTCAGCATTGTCGTCATCATCATCATCATCATCATCATCATCATCATCATCATCAACTATTATTATTGCTGTTTTAGAACTTCAAACCTGGTTTTCATTGTCACCACTACTACTATAGTAAAATCGATTGATTATTTCTAATTTTCCCCCTAATCTTTTCATGTGTTTTTAATGCACCACAATGTAGAAGAGAAATGTGTGTATGTATGTATATATAAATTGAAAAACCTCATAAACACTCAGTCAGGCAAGACAGGCGAGAAATGGTTTCTCTAGGACAGCATCTCTGTCCTAAGTTGAGACACTCGCACAATGTCCCCCTTCTTTTAATGCACCTTAGACACTACACACAACATAAAAATAAAATAAAAAATAAAATAAAAAGTATAGGGACTGAAAAGATGTGGGGGGAGAATTATCCTATATTATTATTATTATACTATGTGAAATTTATTGATCCATTGAAAGTGGTGACAATGATAAATATTACATAGGAAAAAAAGAAGAAAAAAAAAGAAGGGGACACTGATTATTACAGTGATGATGGTATGATGATGAGAAGTGATGGTAGTGATAATATAATAAATAGTAAATGGGTAATTTTGCTTATGAATACACACACCCACACCTACACCTTATACATTAACACACTTTTATTTCACTTCTAGAATTATGTAATTACTCGATTGTCAATTACTGCACTATTGTGGTTTGTATGTCTGTATGTCAATAAAAAGAAAAAAAAGAAAAAAAAAGAAAACGTTGGTGTGATGGGTGTGTCTACTGCACACTGCCGACACAGGTAACTGAACGAACACAAAATAGATATCTTTATGTATGTAATTATGCAGGAAATATTAAGCATGAACATATATCTGGGAGTATTATCATACTTTTACTTGAATATACAATACATACAAGCCTTTATTACTATTGCACTGTACTGTTTTAAAATCCAAGGTTTAAGTACATAGTGTAATGGAAGATCTTATTGGACTGCACAAAAATGCAATACAGCTATTTGTTGTCCTGGTATACTTAGCTAAAAAATGTATTTTGTTACTTTGGTCTGCATCACAGGCTCCATCCCTTAAAATGTGGGTTACCACTTACCTACCAGTTACCAGCTTACCTACGACAAACATCCGATAAATTTTGACTGATAATGCCTCCCTCTGAGAATATATGAAGGAACTTCCTTAACACGAATACCAGGGGTGTATTCCAGAAAGCAAGGTTAACATAACGTCACATATACAGTGAGGAAAATAAGTATTTGAACACCCTGCTATTTTGCAAGTTCTCCCACTTGGAAATCATGGAGGGGTCTGAAATTGTCATCCTAGGTGCATGTCCACTGTGAGAGACATAATCTAAAAAAAAATCCAGATATCACAATATATGATTTTTACCTATTTATTTGTATGATAGAGCTGCAAAGAAGTATTTGAACACCTGTCTATCAGCTAGAATTCTGACCCTCAAAGACCTGTTAGTCTGCCTTTAAAATGTCCACCTCCACTCCATTTATTATCCTAAATTACATACACCTGTTTGAGATCTTAGCTGCATAAAGACACCTAAGCATGGCATTTTCTGCACATGGGACAGGGCGGCTACGTTTTATGGAGAGGATGACCGGGCCATGTATTTCTGAGATTTTGGGGAAACAACCTCCTTCCCTCAGTTAGAGCATTGAAGATGGGTCAAGGCTGGGTCTTCCAACATGACAATGACCTGAAGCGCACAGCCAGGATAACCAAGGAGTGGCTCTGTAAGAAGCATATCAAGGTTCTGCCATGGCCTAGCCAGTCTCCAGATCTTCTTCTGATCTAGAGAAGATCTGTGTGGAAGAGTGGGCCAAAATCCCTCCTGCAGTGCAAACCTGGTGAAGAACTACAGGAAACGTTTGACCTCTGGAATTGCAAACAAAGGCTACTGTACCAAATATTAACAATGATTTTATCAGGTGTTCAAATACTTATTTGCAGCTCTATCATACAAATAAATAGGTAAAAAAAATCATATATTGTGATTTTGGGATTTTTTAAATTTAGATTATGTCTCTCACAGTGGACATGCACCTACGATGACAATTTCAGACCCCTCCATGATTTCCAAGTGGAAGAACTTGCAAAATAGAAGGGTGTTCAAATATTTATTTTCCTGACTGTACCATGAACTCCTGGTTGATGAAACCAAACCTTGCTTACTCAAAGGTACGCTGGTTCCTGGAGTAATTTCAGACAACTCAAGAATATGTTCCCGGTTAACACACAAGATATTCTCAACAGAGTGACGAATCAGTGATTCACCAAGCAAACAGACTCTAAGAAAAAGCGTGCCATTCAACTTGCTCTTCTTTTTTTGTTTAATGACAATTTACATAACCTACTTAATGCACATCGCCACCATATGGTGGTTGTGTAATAATTTTTTCAACCTTTTTGTTTATTAAGTATCTTTAAAAGTACTTTATTCACTGAGAATAAGGATTATATTATTTGATGCTAATTAGTTGAATGTAGATCCATGTATGAGATGACAATAAAATAAAAATTATATTTAAATTGAATTAACATTTAAACATTACCTTGTAATAGTGCTTTAGAATTAATATATTATTGTATATTATAACTAACTATATAATACATTTAGTTATATGAATAAAACTATATTAATTATTTAACACACACTGAATACCTCTTAAGCAAAATAACCCTGAAACAAGAGCTGCTCAGGTTGAGTTCAGAGAGTTGCTATGGCTACTTAAATACCATGAAAGTTACCTCCGTTTTTGAAACCAAAAGTTGGTTTCTCCGCTTGCTTACTCTTAAACATACCAGGGTAAGTCACATAATCTGCTTTCTGGAATACCTTCCTGACTGTTTTTTTAATCTCTGCTAATTTAATATTATTTATTTATTTGTACTTCCTGTCTTTAAAGTTTTGTATACTCTGTAACATGAATAAAACTTTGTTGCATGTTGTACTGTTAATGTTAACTTTCTACAGTGAGTAAACAAAATAAATTAAATTAAATCCAAGGTTTCCCTTATCTTGCTCAGTGACAAATGCTTGGAAATAAAGCTTCAGGTCTTCAAATCTATATGCAGTCAGCTTTCACTTCTCTGAATAATGTATTATTTTTTATGTCTTTTCGTTGGCACACATCTACTTTAAACATTTGGAGATCTTGGAAACCAATAAAAAGCTACAGATCAGCTCAAATTCTATAGCTTTTTACAGCATGGCAGTATGCATATAAATTAAATGTTATTTTTGTAAGTGTATATTTTGTCTAGTTAATTATGTATTTAAAAAAAACATTTAAGTCATTATCTTTACTGCTTCGAAATACATGCTGTTAATGAAAAAACTGTTGAATCATTTACGGTTATTGTACAAATAAAAACAATATTATATGACAACATAACCACAGCGAGTAACTGTATATGGAGAATTAAGGAATTAAGTTACGTGCGCATGTCTTACAAAGCATATTCAAATTCCGAAGAAGAATCATTGTTAACGAATGTAACAAATGTTGAGGCGTCTCGTCCATCAGCTAATCTGATATTCGCTATTGTAATAAAAATCGACGTATCTTTTAACAAGTAGGAGGAATTTATGACTTTAAACAAAAAGCCATTTAAATGTGTAGGACGTTTGTGTTGTAAGAATTAGGATATAAAAACACTTGATATGTAGCCTTCTCATTAAATTGGATGATTATGAGGAAATGCCAATATGTCATGAACCAATCCAGTCATTAGAGATCAGGGGTTGAGTCAGATCATTGAAATGTTGTTTCTGGGTTAGGCTGCGGTACATTCCATGTGCCCAAAACTCAAACCTGTCTCTCTCTCTCACACACACACACACACACACACACACACAAAACCCCGTACTATACCCACAGCATCACAAGACCAGAAATAATTAGCTCAGTCAGAAAGCAACAATTCCAAGTCTGTTTGCATCGTAAGCACATTAGAAGAGCTTCTTCATCTTGCAATAAGAGAGGCTGATGAACAACTACAGTGCTTAAAGGTTCACAGACGTGATACACTGCATTTGAAGATGAAAATTATCTTTAAAACATAATGATTGTGGTTTATTGAGGCAGGAAGACTCAAACTGGAAGGACAACATTCCCTTTGGTACGCATGCAAATTATGAGATGGCCTGCATTTATCTATTTATTTTTCCTTTCTGTTTTGTCTGTAATATAAATTGCTGTTGTATAATCTACAAAGAAATTAATTTGTACTTCTTTGTATGTTAGGTTTCACTGTTCTATTCTGTAGGGATTAGTTACATAATAATGTTATGAGTTTAAAACATTATATCGAGTATATCATGCATTAATCTCATGACATTTATATGCCATATTCAAGCATATATTATGACTAATCCAGACAGAATTAAATGAAACTACGACAATTTATTTCCCAGACCACATTGTATAAAACATACATTAAATCACAGCTGCATTAATCTTTAGTAAGCAGAGCAACTATGAAATGTGCAACAGCAACAATACTATTTCTAATGGGTTTGTTAATACTGCATATTTACATATTTTAAGATGATGACGGGAGCTTATTTGCACGAATGAGATGAAATGTCATTGAGAGATGACAGAAGTGTTGCTGTTTATCATAGACATGTCCAGTTAGGCGTACAGTGTGCAAGAAGTGCGTCTTATCAATATGAATCAGCAGATCAGGTCTGTGTGAGGGAGTTAGTAGCTGCACCAAACAGAGACGGAGAATGATATAACCAAGTTAAGCACAGTCATTAATTAGAGCTTTGTAGTCTTATCAAATAAATCATGAAGACAGTTCAAATACTTCATGGTATTTAATTCGTACAAAGACTTTGATTTCCGAACGGGTTATTGTCAGGCTCAGCCACTGCTGAGAAAAAAAAGTTTACCCAGTGTAAGTGAAATAGTTTTTGAAGTGGGCTTGGGTGAGCAATGTCATGATGAACTCCACATAAAATCAGGGTAAAAGTTTCTGGGTAAAAGTTCCAGTGACTTGATAATTCACTAACATGTCAATCAACAACTTATCTTTAACTATATCTTGACATATCTAAAGGGATGGCGTTGGTCATTATTACAGCAAACATATGGCATGACCATTGTTGAGTAAGTTACTCTAAAAAAGTAATTAATTACAAGTTAATGACATCTTCAATAGTGTAATTAGATTACTGTTCAAAATACTGTCTCTAAAAAGTATTGAATTACTTATTACTACTTTCTTTCTAAATCCTATATCATCCTCGACTAGTTAAGTGATTCAAGGATAGATATGAAACAGCTCTTTAATTAATTCAAATAAATAATATAAAATTACTTAAATTACTTAAATTAAGTATTAAAAATGTAAGACGGATACATAAAAACATGCATTTTAAAGTTAGACTTTTAAGTTAAAATGTTGATGATAATTCCACTATTGTATTATATAATTGTTCTATATATACACAGTTTATTGTTCAACTACATCAGAAGTAACTGTAAAATTACAGAAATAATAAGAGTAATCCCTTATTTTACTTTTTCAAGGGAAAAAATTCAATTACAGTAACTTAATAACTAGTTATACCCAACACTGAGCATGACACACAATGACACACCCTTAAAATGACAGAAATACTGCACAAGCACATAAAGCCTTAGTTCCTCATCCCAAACCAAACAAATTACAGCACTTACTGCACATACGGGAATTTCTTCCAAGTAAAAATAACTATCGTCTTCAAATATCCTTACATTATGCACACATGTACAGTCTGAAAAAAAGTTGGAAGGAGCTTAGTTTTAGTTCTTGTCTTGTATGTGCACTCAAAACAGGAATTTCTGAGTGATGTTTTTAATATCCTGTTCAGATAACCCTACTATATGCTGCAGACTATAGCATCAATCATTTCACAAGCAGTTTCATAGTAAAGCCTGCATGTGGTTCCTCATAGAGCTAAAAGGCTTGCGTGTGGGTTTCTGGCTCTTAGAGAGCATTGCATAATCATCACAGACCCAGAGGAAAGCAGACTAACACTGGATTCTTTATGTGAAACACAAACACACACAGCCAAATCAAATTAGGAGACACTTTTGTTCACGGTTTGTCTTGCTTACACTCTCTCTTGCCCACAGACACAAATCAATGTTAAAGCTTTGTTTATAATTTTCCTTGCACACACACAATCATTCACACTAGGTCTATCTAGAGGCTAATACTGTAACTCTAACTGGACCCAAAGTCTTTGGCTACTTAAGTACAAGTGTATGAATGTATTCATCAAATTAAAGGGTTAGTCACCTAAAACTAAAGATTCTGTCATTCATTTCTCACCCTAATGCCGTTCCAAACTCGTAAGCGTGTATAGGCATACTAGGCTTGACTTTCTCTGCATATTCAGTTTATAGGTCTACAATCAAATTAACCAAATATGGGCTAAATTAATAATACTAAGTGAGTGTAAGAAATAGGCTTGTCAATCGCTTAACTTACCGAGTCCTCAGGGGGCCTGTTGATTTTTGGCCACTCTACTGAAGGTCCCTTCACCTGCAGAAACCGATGGAATAACTTCCGAAAGCCTTCAAAGTCCTTCTTAGACACCTGGGTGAGAGAGCAGGCAAAAAAGATCATCAGTACTTACACTTTTACATTTGCTTTTAAATGTAAGGACATCCGTTAAAACAACAACAACAACAACAACAACAACAACAACAAAATAAAAAATAAAAACCCTGCCAGCATTACTTTCTAATCATGTTCTGTACAATCTGGCAATTAAAACTTCTAAAGGCTCCTGAAATAATTACCACCCTGCTGCGAAAGATTTCTGGGTCTTCAGGCCTCTCACTGAGAACATCATTAAAAATAAAACCTGTTTGATGAAAATCCCAAAAACTCCTTGTGTCTGCCGAGAATTTTAAAGTTATTTCTCTAGCTCTGAATTTTAATCTAAGTGTAACTTTCAAAATTGAACCTTTAAAGAAGATACGCCATATTGACTGAAGAGAACAACAGTTATCTACATGCATATTACTGTTGTTCCCTTTGGTCAAAATATAGACTAGATAGTATTTATTTAGGTTTGCCACAATATCAAAATTAGTTGAAACCACTTCCAGTAAATTTTTATGATTTCTGAATACCGCAGTAAAACTTGCATATTACATAAACTTACATATTACAATATAATATAATCAATAATATACACTACTGTTTAAAAGGGGCAGTAAGTAAATTTTAATACTTTTTCAATCTCAAAAATATATTTATACTTATAATTTATTTTAGTATATTATATTTATAGTATATTATATTTTAGTATTTACCTATAATTTATTTATTTTTCAGCAAGGATTGTATTAAATTTATTATATGTGACAAGACAGACGGGCAGATTTTAAAACATATTTAAAAGAAAATAGATATTTTAAATCGTAATAATAGCTTTTACTACAAATGCAGGCTTGGTAGCATAAGAGACTTCTTTCATAAACATTAAAATAATCTTACTGACCCCAAACTTTTGAGCAGTAGTGTATATAAATAATATAATATTGTCAACACTTTATTGTTTGATTAATATTAACATGTTAATAGACAATAATAGGTTTCTTAGTATATTATTATTATTATTATTATGTATTTATTAGTAATAGGTTTAAAGTATGTTTCACTGATCTGATATTTTAAACATTTTTTCTCCCACCTGTTTACAATTTTTCCATTTTGAGCAGTAAGTACATTTGATTTAATTCACTTGTGAATCAGAAAACACTGTTGACAGACTGATGCTGATAACAGACTGATAATGTTATGTTTTTATTTTATATAAGAATCAATGTGGTTCTGAAGTACCAATGATTTTGATATCTCTACTTAAATGGCAGCTACAATGTTTACAACTGTAAACTGAAGACTTATCTTCACATAACCTTATCATACTTTATTTGAGCTAGCAGGGTGTGGATTTTAATACGTCATTTGGCAGTAATGTTTGAGTGGGATTATGGGAGTCTGTGTGTAATGGTGAGGGAGGGGTGACAAGCGGTCAGCATGTGTCACGGTGATGATGGCTAAGTCTGATTATTACCATATGGTGCTGAGGAAAGGCTGGGGTGAATCACCAAACTGCTCAGAGTTTTACTATCTGACCTGCTCAAATTAACCCATAACTGAGACTTTCGCTGAAGAAAGAAAAATGGAAGAAGGGAAAAGTGCGTAGGGGCTGAAGAAAAGCCAGAGAGAATGTAAGAGAAGATACATCATGACGAAGCTTGTCTCATGGTGAGACTAATTAAACATCAGCTCAGCAGTGCAATCAAATCTCTTCGGCCATACTGGCACGTCATTCATATGCTGATAGCACCCAAAGAGGGTTCCTCTCATTTCTCATCTTTGCTCCCTTGTCCATTTTATATGCATGAAAGCTGTGAGACTATAACAAATAAATTATGATTTCTGTTTCTAATTAAAAGTGCACTCACATGAATGAAAACTCCTGCCATATCAATAGCCTAATAAAAGCTGCTTTACTTAACATGGAGTGGGTCGGCTCTTGGTCTTAAATGTTGAGATCACATAACCAGCCAAGTGATACTCGCTTTATGCTATGTACGCTGAAGAAAATCTATCATGGTTCCTTTCCACAAAAATATTAAGCTAAATTATAAAAATAAATAAATTACTAAAATAAAAAAACTTTTTTTTTATAAATCACAATTAAAAAAGGTTAGCTGAATTTTTGAAAATGCGTTTCATTTTAAGTAAACCTGTATCTCACCTCAGCGTCTGCACCTTTGGCTGTGCTTAAGAGTTTCTCCAGCTCCACGTGCATAGAGCTCTCCAGCTGCTGTCGCATTTCTTCCTGAAATTGAGTCATCCCGTAGATGTTGCTCGGTAACTCTTTACTCAAACCTACAATTGAAACCACAAACATTAATGTTAAAGTTTGTTTGTCTCACATAATTTTGATGACTTATTCTAAAATGTGGAAAATAGTACCAATAATTGGTGTGTTCAAACCTTAAAGGGGGGGTGAAATGCTGTTTCATGCATACTGATCTTTTTACACTGTTAAAGACTTGGAATCCCATACTAAACATAGACAAAGTTTCAAAAGTTAAGGTGCACGTTTGATGGGAGTATTTCTTTGTCAAAAATACTACTTCCGGTTAGTCATAAGTTTCGGCAAGTTTTTTGAGATCATGCGTCCCCTTTGACGTTAATGGGGGCGGAATTTCCTTGTATGGGCCTTACGGACAATTCTACCGGAAGCGCGTGAGAGAGAGAGAGAGGGAGAGAGCGAAAGTAACAGGCTACGCCCATCAAAGCGCTGGCTTGTAGGATGCGCTGGACAGGTGATGTGCACATAACAATGTCACCAAAAAAGTGCGTTTTTGGTTGCCAGACCAAGACAGTCCTGCACAGATTCCCCAAAAACCCCGCGTTAAGGCAACAGTGGATGTAATTTGCTTTTCCGGATCAGCAACTGAGTTGCGCGAATTTTTATATCTGTTCGCTGCATTTCGGTGCCGACTGTTTCATAAACAAGGCCCAGCTCGACGCCGGATTTTCCCGATCGCCTAATGCTGAATGATGGAGCAGTCCCAACGTTAGAAGGGTGAGTGAGACTGCTTCAAATGTCTGTGTCTTTGCCTATGCTCATCAAGTAGCCCAAACATGATCACGTATAGTTAATTGATCAATGGAGCATGCGATGTGTAGTGCGTGTACATTTGTTTAGCTGGCCACTATATGTGTAACTTTATGTTTGTGTATTGTAAAAGCACTCCAAACAACAATACACAAAGAGTGGGGAAATATGTTGAACTAAATAAGCAAGCTTCTTCATTCAAATGCGCTACTATTCCGTGTCTTTCTATGTAAACACTAACTTAGCCTGCCGTGCAAAACCAGTCCGCTTACTGTCTACACAAACCACGCGTAAACACACAAACACACGTGCACAACTGCACTTCCCACATGTACACCTTCAAAGACAAAAATACGACGATATAATTCAAGTATAAATATGTAAATAACACAAGCCGCAAAGCATATTATATATATATATAGTTAGTGTATAACTTGTACCACATAGAGACGTCCTGCTCTAGTCGTTTTTGCTGCTGCTCCTGTTCAACTGCAGCCTCTGGGTCTGATTCCGGATCATAGATGTATGGCTGTATCTGATTAAAAGCCATATTTTTATTTTGAATAAAGTTTTTTTCCCGCTGTTAGGGATGACACAGCTTTACGACGCACTCGACTCAACACAATAGCAGCAGCGAGCACACGTCATTATTTAGCTCCGCTCACACGATACGCCCCCACCCGCTCGGCTTTTTTCGGAAAGACTCGGAACAGCGCATCTTTCTTATATAATTATAAAAAAAATAAAGACTTTTCGGAGATATGCAGGATGCAATGCTACTCTATAGGTACTCAAGATTGACATGACACTGACTGAAACTGAGTGTTTCACCCCCCCTTTAAATATAGTTCCTTAATAAATCTTTTAAATCAGATCAGTGATAATTTGCCCATATAATAAGGAAGCTGACAGCTGATACTGATAATTGTATGACTGCCTTACTTCTGACCCAAAATGAAATAACAGAAGGCATGAAAGCACATTTTATCATTATATGTTATCATAATTATATTTAAAGAGTGTAAACACACAGATTATCACTGGGCTTGGGGTTAATTTGCTGTATCGGCCATTAACACTGGCTGTTCTGTAAAGCCCAATTTATACTTCTGCTTCGAGTGTACGCCGTAGCTACGTTGCAGGCTGTGTTGCAAGCGAAGCCTACAAAGTACACTGATGTGCACCTCTTCAAGAATGTAACAACGAATCAATTCTACACGGACTGCATTGATTGGCCTGCCAGAACCCCTCCCTCAGGGGTACACATGCTCCCTCTGCATGTGTAACTGCACGTTGACATAGACAAGGATGCTGAAGTTTAAATGAAATTTGACGTGTATCCCACGGTGTAGAGGCTATGGTGCAAGTCTGACGCAGAAGTATAAATCAGCTTTAAAGAAACTTTTTTTAAAATAATTTTCAAACCTCCGTTTTACCGGTTTTAAATGGGTGGTGGTAAGCACTTTTAGCATAGCTTAGCATAAAACATTGAATCTGATTAGACCGTTAGCATCTCGCTCAAAAATTACTCTCATTCCTGCAAAATAACCAAGGAACTTTGCTGCTGTACCATGGGTGCAGCAGGTGCAATGATAGTACACAGAGCACCTAAAGCGTGTCTCCAGCACGCTCCCTATGTAAGCAGGTTGGTTATGTTGACGGAAGTAAGTCTATTTTCAGGCACTGCAATATCCTTATGCCTACTGTACCCACGAAACGGCAGAAAATTATGATTATTACGCAGGAATGAGAGTATATAGTTCTTAGAACACGATGTAATTACAAAAGATTCAAATTTTAAATAGGAAAAATATAAAGTCATTTTTGAGTGAGATGCTAATGATCTAATCAGATGATCTTTACTAAGCTATGCTAAAAGTTCTACTGCCAGTCAGATCCGGAAATCAGCTGAATGGATTCGAAAAGGCTAAAACTCAACTGTTTAACTCTAGGGGAGTTGGAAAATGAGCCTATTTTAAAAAAAAGTAGAGTGTTTCTTTAAGGTGTGATTTAAGACTTTCACTGTTCTACTACAAACACACTCCTTTATCCTTGAGAGAGAGAGAGAGAGAGAGAGAGAGAGAGAGAGAGAGAGAGAGAGAGAGAGAGAGAGAGAGAGAGAGAGAGAGAGAGAGAGAGAGAGAGAGAGAGAGAGAGAGAGAGAGAGAGAGAGAGAGAGAGGGTACAATAGAGAGGTTAAACCACATTATGTTTGATATGGTTTATTCAATAATAGATCCTGAGCTAGGGGAGGAGAAACAGCTTAACTGCATTCCATTATTATTATTATTATTATTATTGGGCCTTTCAAATCAGATTCCCTTAAGACAACAGCTTTTATATACACTACCACCTTTACTACAATTCCGACTACCTGACTGAATCCTGTTCGACCAGATTTCATCTGTACACACCCAGTTTAATTAATTCTTCTGCCAGTGTGCCAAAAATAAACTTTATGCCGCATGTCACATGAACAAACTGGAAAACAGGCCTCATAGCAGAAAGTGTAATGAACTGATGCCAATATACAGTCAGGAAAATAAGTATTTGAACACCCTGCTATTTTGCAAGTTCTCCCACTTGGAAATCATGGAGGGGTCTGAAATTGTCGTTGCAGCTGCATGTCCAGTATGAGAGACAAGAGCTGTCCAAAGACACTAGTGACTAAATTGTACACCTCCACAAGGCTGGAAAGGGCTAAGGGGAAATTGCCAAGCAGCTTGGTGAAAAAAGGTCCACTGTTGGAGCAATCATTAGAAAATGGAAGAAGCTAAACATGACTGTCAATCTCCCTCAGACTGGGGCTCGATGCCAGATCTCACCTCGTGGGGTCTCAATGATCCCAAGAAAGGTGAGAAATCTCACCTCCGTGTTTCTCAGCGACCAGAAACCAGAATCTGAAGAGTGATCTACAGATATAAAAATTATAAAGAGGTATAAAGTCGATCTATATATTATATATATATATATATATATATATATATATATATATATATATATATATATATATATATATATATATATATATATATATATATATATACACATATACATACCTCGGTTTTTCAGTTCGGTTAGTTTTTTTTAGTATTCTATTATTAGGCGAAAGGAACAGAAAAGGGTTAAGGAGAAAATGTTTTTATTGCAATACTCTTTCTTTTATAATGTTTTTATTGCAATACTATTTTTTATTCATAGACGCACGCAATTTTACTTTCACTTTAGACATAACCGACTGCGTTTATGTTAACCTTGTGTGTATTTGACAGTATTAGTGCAGTAAGACTGTATATATATATATATGAACTTTTAAGGTAATTAGCCAACCTAGCTAGCTCTTTATTGTTGCCGTTTTATTCTAATTGAATATATAAATGTTAGTAAGAAGAAAAATAAAACACTTTTAGATATTAGTTTGCAAATGTAATGTTTATCAGTTAAGCTCATCTTTGCTCGCTCCTTATATAGCATCTAAAAACAGCTCTATATTTTACAAAGCACTATACAGAAGACTTGCGCCTAACCCCCATTAATCATCATCTAACATACTGCCTGGCAGTATGTGTGACATTTAACATCTACAACAGCCCCTAAATTACAAGTCAGTCGCTTTTCTTTCCTTTGGCATTTATGGGGTTAATGCATTTGATTATCGAATGTGGTAGAAAGCACATAGAAAATGCTGTGTTTATTATTGTTTTGATTCACTGTAATCCAGGGGTCCGTTCTTCGTACCTCGCTTAATACATCTGAGATAATTTGCCAGATCCCAGATCTTCTAATTGTGAAAACTGATCTCTGGTTAATATGGTTCTTCAAAGGAATTTGTGGATTGGATTAAAAAAAAACTGGATGAAGTTATCTGAGATTACTGCACGTTCCTGTGTTCCCTGAAGAGGGCAGATGCTGTTGACAAGATCTTCTGTTTTGTCATCATGAAGACTTCATTTAACTTATTTTATTTAATTTTAAGCATGACACTGCAAATGACAATGTATACATATTTTATCAAAAAGAAAATGGTACAAACATTCACAATTCCGTTTACACGAAACACCGCAAGTCATCCTTCGTCAATTATTGTTGGAAACTCCAAATACTTATTTCAATACTAAACTGTTACCCAATCATAGTAGTGGGTTGATTATTTCCAAGGCTTGAATGCGGCAAGCCTATCAAAACAGACTGTTCGAAAGCGAGGGTCAAAAACAGGGTACAAAATAGCTTATTACTTTTAAATTAGGATTTTTAAGTTAAAAAAAATATCACATAAAACATCAAGGAGAACTGACAAGCGATTGAACAGAAAAGGGACACAGGGCAAATGTGTCCCTTTAAACATAAAGGGACACTAAACAGGAACAGCTGGACTAATCAAAAACCATTACAACAATGAGATCTAATACAGAAAAGACAGAAAGGTGCGACCTCGCGCCATGCCAAAAAGTTTAGGCGGCGGAAAGAGGGCGGAGGTGTCGAGTTGGTGATGGACAGAAGCCTCGAGCCCACTGATACCATGGGGTGCAGAATGTAGGCACCGTCGGAAACCACAGGCCAACGGTGCAATGGTAAAAGGCCAAGATGGAGACATGGGCTCGGAAGCCTAAGGTGCAACCTCGGTGGGAGAGGAAGCCCGAGGCAAGGAAGAGGAGCAGCACAGAGCAAGTGGCCGAGGCAGAGTCAAGGAGCTGCACAACACCAGTGGAGCAGATGGATTCAGGGGACTGGCCGTAACCAGCGATGGGATTATGAAGTCAGGCAGAAGAAGATCTCCGGATGGGAAGAAGACAATGATTTGAGGGTGGGGACTTGGGTGGGAACTGGATACGCGGACCACAGATCTATCAGGTCTATGTCTGTTTCTGGCTCTGAGATGGACTGACCCGCATGGGTCGTCAGACTGTGGGGGTTTGATGTTCTCCGGGTCAGGTTCCTATGTAACTTCGGTGAATGCCTCAGCCTTGTAGGCTGTGAGAGAGACCGCCATGTCAAAGCATCCAGGCCAAATACCTCAACATCTGCCAGTTCTCGGGGAGGACAAGACACCATGCTGGTGAGTCTATATACGATATGGTGGTTGTGGAAAGGAGGACACAATGAAGGAGATAATGTAACACACAGTCTTTAATCAGCAAACTCAGAAAGTAGATTCACAATCATGTAAAACATAAATAAGAAACGACAAGGGACTAAACAGAAAAGGGAGGGAAAATGCACAGGGTAAATGAGGACACTATGGCAACTAATGAGAACTAATAAATGAGACAGAAAATGAACTAAACTGAACATAACTGTGACACCTTTAAAGAAGACAGTGATATTAATCATCTTAATCAGCTAAAAGAATGAGCAGGGGTTATTTTGCATTAATGACTGGCTGACTACATTTTTTCACGTGCACAGCTACTTACCAACTAAATAAGTAAAAGGACATGAAATAAGCTTTAATAAAAACATCTACTAAACTAAACCTACTAAAATTTGGTCAAATCTAAATGAATTGGTTAAAAAATATTATTTAATACAACTGAATCAGCCTGTAACACTAACAAGATTAAGATAGGGTAGAAAATAGTTTACAACCATGTATAAGGTAACAACTGCACGTCTCCACATTTCTACATCTTCAGAATGGTCCCTTTAGCAGCGTTGTGCATACAGAATGCCATTTACAAATTATTCTACAAACACATCAAAAGTTCATCTCTACTTTACAGCAAAGAAAAACATGATAGAACTAGAGAGCGCAGCTATTTTACAGCCATTAACTCTCAGAATGCTATACATGGGTCAAAGAGCCACACACTGCATAGAAAGACAAATGTACAGAGACATCAGAAAGTCTCCACCATGCTTTTATTATAAATAATACTAAGAGTACATGAATTTGATTAAAAATATACAATTATATGTAATTCTTTTGACCTTAGCACTTGAGGTCACACTCCATAAGTTTGTGTAAAACCTGATAATCATGTTCTCTAGCATGATTTGATATTGATCTAAAGGAAGTAAGAACATCTGATAATCTGTACAAAAGAATGATCATCAGTGACAGTAAACCGTTTACGTTACACAATGTTTCTATTTCAAATAAATGCAGTTATTTTAAACATACTATTGATCAAATAATCCTGAAAGAAGTATCATGTTTTCCACAAAAATATTGTTTTCAAAATTAAATTAATTTAAATTTCTCTAAAATTCAAATCAGCATATTATAAATGATTTTTGAAATATCATGTGACACTAAAGACTGAAGTAATGGCTGCTGAAAATACAACTTTGCAATCAGAGTGATACATTACATTTTAATATATAAAAATGTTTATTTAATTAAAAAAAATTAAAACAATAACAGTTTTTACTTTTGCTAAGACCTTTCATTTCAAAATCATTTCAAAAACTCTTACTGACCCTAAACTATAGGTAGGCCTACTGTAAGTCATGTTCCTTCCTTGTATTATACATTTAAACCCTTACACCCTTTTAATGTCCAAGTTTAAATTAGGTTTAAATATTTTCCATGTGACCTTGATTTCATACTGACTTTTGGACCCACTGTACATCTGAAACACTGTTGAACGCAAACAGTCAGAAGACTTCAGTCAGTATCCCCTATAATCATGTTTAATATAAAATATCTTTTAAATTGCATACACTTTCAGGGCAAATGAATAGCTGTCAGAGAACCAGACCTCTAACAGCCAAACCAAAGTGAGGAATGGACGACTGGTAAGTACTGAAAGATCTAGAGTTTACAAAATGCTCTATACACCCTTCAATTTCTGTAGAGCCAGATTTCTAGAGCAACTTTCCAGTCTATCAGTCAGCACTGACTGAAGGGTCCATTCAGCTCTCACGCTCATCAGAATTCAACTGACAGCTTGTACATGGTGCAGAGATCCCATTCACTAGGTATCATCTAATTAATTAATATATATTCAGAGAACTAATACAACCTTAAAAGTACTCAATGAAGTATAAAAACAGGATTAAATAATTTTCTTACCTTCAACGTAAAGCGACATAGTGCTACAGTATCTGTCCTCTAAACTCTATAAAATGCAGTTCTGTTCAATATCACAACAACAATAATCCTGTTTTTCTGTCATGGGAAGAAGAGCAACATATATACAATCCAGTCGGGATGTGACGCTTATGTTTATTAATAATAATATTAATAGAAACACAGAAGGTCAGCTGATCGATTCTCTCATTCTGTTCAAGAGTGCGTTCCTCTTGCGTTCACGCGCTTTTAAATGAACCATCTCGCTCTCTCTTTCTCTCCTCCCACTGACTATCAAATAACGCAGGGTGAATAAACGACTGCCTCGTCGACCTTTACTCGCGGGCGCATTTATTGCTCAAAGAAGACGACGTGTTATATTAAAAGGTGAAGCAATCATGTGTATCTCCATGTGTGTGTGTGTGTAAATAAATGTGGGAATTGCATTTGTGCACAGCCCCTTTAGTCGGTCATTATTTTCAACACGTCACATTTGTCCAGTCGCACTTCCTCGATCACGTCAGCCCGATCCTTGTTTTAGGATCATTTTAAAGATTTTGAGGGCCAAATTTGTTAAGTTTAGGTGGAGCAGTGATGTTCTCCTCTAACGTTATATGATTAAACCCATTAGCAAACGCTCGACGTTGTCTTTGCATCAAAAACGTCGACTTTTAGAAATGATGTAGTAATATAGGAACACGGTAGAGGTGGCTCCACGGCGTTAAGGTATTATAATTGCACTGCGAATGTGAAAGTAGATTTGAAGTGTCTTACTCTGAAGGCTGAAAGATGCTGTCGGGGAGCTGCTGAAGGTTGTTCCGGAACAGCGACGTGTTTCCCCCTCCGACCAACCAACTTTCTTCTCTCAGAAACAGCAGTGCGGGGTCACTGGAACACTGCGGAAGTGCTTCACTAAAAACATTGTTTAAAAACATCCTGAATATCATAAGTTGAATAGTAACATTTCAAAGAACTGCTTAGAAAACCAAAATTATATACGCCACGCGTCATCCATTTTTTTCTTATAATTATTTTATTTATCCCAGTTAATCAGTCTTTGTCAATTTTTTACACTTGGAACAGTGGGCTTTTTTAATGTATTAATTAAAAAATTGCAAGTTATGCATCACAAGCGTTGGTGTAGATTTAATTCCAAAGCATGAAAAAAAGTAAACTCACAGTATCCAACGAAAGCGCTAAACTCATTGGCTGAATTCAGTCGGGACGCAGTGTTGCCATATCCGCATGTTATGACTTTGGGGTTTGCCCAGTAATAAATATGAGCTATCGCGGGTTTCGATTTTTTTTTTTTTTTAGCGTATCCGTAGAATTATAGTCACGTTGGGGTTTGTTGTGCATGGGAGTCTTAGTACCATAAAAACCCACCTACCTTAATGATGAATTATTTAAAAGACAGCAAATATTGGGGTCGGTTTTCTATCGAGATTTGGCAACACAGCCGACAAGGCCACGTCTGCAAACTCACACCAATGACCTTGCAGGGCAGAATGTAATGCGTAATACAGTGAATGTAATGTGTCAGAGAAAAATCACAATATTTTGTTTTTCTAATATTTTGAGGCCAAGAACACAAAGTATCCTTACTCTAACACTACAATACTGACAGGAATACAGTGGCTATTATAACACATTTTGATTACACTTTATTTCAATGTGTCCTTGTTACAGTGTAATTATACATTTAACTTAAGTATTGAGTAATATTAATTACATACATCTACTCACTATAGGACTATGGTTTGGTTTAGTTGCATGTCATTTTGCATAATGTATAGTTATTATTATAGTAAATACATGTGACATGCATAACAAAGACAAATTAATTAACATTCAGTGTAAACTGCAATGTGCAAAAGATGTATTTATTAACGTATGAAAAATGTGTTTTTTAAAAATGAGCACAAGTATGATTTTTTTTATTTTTTATTGCTGGGTTCTACACATAATCATCTGTTACCGTAACCGCACTGTCAAAACACTTACAGAGACATTCCTTGTTCATTTCTGACAAACTCCTATCAGACATGTAACAGTTGAAATTCAGTAAAGGCTGGATAATGACACAGAAAGACCTAATTTATGTACTTTTGAGTCCTTTCTAGACTTTAGCTTTATGCAGCTCTAGATCGGAAAGGGCAGTCTACAAATAATTAACATCTTGTTTTAGACTATTGTTTATCATTTACATGACAGCTGTGCTCAAATGGAAGACCAAAAACAGGAAGGGGAAACAACCAAAGTCCCTGTTAAACAGCAAGACTAAATTTAAATTCTGAAAAATCAGCCTAAATCCAGCTGAAAAAGGCGGAATTAGGATTTCAAGTACAAGCAGTTCTAGAATTCATGTAACAGTTTCAAGGGAGAACAATTTCTCAGTTTCAATCAAAAAGATTTTCTGGAGTGTTTTACAAACGTGCTTCTGGAGTTTTCTGGCCATCGAAAATTGGTGTAGATGTCTGGGTTTCTAGTCACACACCCAGGAAAGAGACAGCTGTGTCTCTTTCCTCCACTAATTCAGCTGCTGTTGCATCCATCTTGGCTCTTGAGAAGTCATTGATGACCAGTCCATCAACAATCTTCCAGGCCTTGTCCTGAAGAAAAATAATTGTTGCAATGGTGGTTAAAATCCTACTTTTCTAGTTGATTAGACTATGGTTAATAGATCTTCTCAGGATTCTGAGTGAACAAGTCCATGGGGTGGAGATTAAGGAATAGATATCAGGCACAGAAAGTTTGTTAAAGTTTCATGACAAACCTTGATTGAAACTGGGAATGAGTAAATTAGGTCCCCAGGTACTCCATAGGAGTTTCCAGTAGAATAGACACCCATAGAGATGAACTCACCCTATAAAACAAACACAAGAACAGTTCAGAACAAGTGGCTAGCTTGTTATAGCCCTGTATAGCATCAGTCCAAATAATAATTGTTGTCTTGTGTGTACTATTACACAATAAGCAGCAGAAAACTTCGATTTGACACTATCATATTATGCAATAGTCATGAAGATGAAATTACTTTTAGACAAGTAAATACTTAATAATCCAACTCATTGTTTGTGTGTGGAAATGGAAAAAGACTAATAAGCAATTAATGACATTACAGTCCATGTGCATTTCTATTTCATATTGCTTGGCTTTTTAGCCCCATAGAGCACCATCACACATCTTCAGGGCATTTCAATAGGCGGACTGTTTAGGTCTTATTTTTTCCCCTTATGTCTTCCATGTTTATTAGGCTGACTTTTAGCCTTCATTTGTCAAAAATAACTGGAAAACACAACTTTAGAGTCAAAATCATAAGAGATTCCTTCATAGACAAAAAACAAACTAACAAACAAAAATTCTACAGCCAGCAATAACACTCAAATAGGGGGCCAGCCAGGGTCCTAAAAAAAAAAAGTTGACCTCAGGAGTGCCTGTCCAGATGTCTCTCATGTGGTCACAGATGGCTTTGGCGGCTGACATGGCACTGGAGAGCTTCCTGGCCTTAATGACTGCAGCACCACGCTGCTGCACTGTCTGTGAAACAGAGAGGAAGAGTGGAATAACATTAGATCACTCCAATCAGTAGTCATGTGCAAACTGATTATTGATACAATGGAACTACTTAAACTAATTTTCCTAGTAGTAAATGCCATACACTTGAATGCTAATAAACATACTATAATATTCTTGCTTACTCATGGTACGGTACTGGCATAGTAAATAGGCCAACAGTGACCTCCACAGGAGGAGGAAGTCATAGCAGACAACACTTACAGAAATGAATTCTCCCTTTAGCCAGGAATCGTCCTTCACTGCATCAAAGGCAGTCACGTCCTTCCCTTCGACAATCACCTTGCAGTGGTGGACGTCAGGGTACTGTGTAGACGAATGATTTCCCCAGATGATCACATTTTTCACACCGTTTGCTGAAATGCCACAACGCATTGCCACCTAGAGGACACATTGTGCAGCACTAGTTAGTGTGAGAGTTGGGCATAAATTGAACAACTTCATGAACAAGCTTAATTACCGTGGACCATCCAACAAGAGGGTGTTTTACCTGAGAGCAAGCCCTATTGTGATCCAGACGTGTCAGACAGGAGAAATTCTCCTTGGGGATGGACGGGGCGGATTTGGCTGCAATCAGACAGTTAGTGTTGGCAGGGTTACCAACAACTAGAACCTGCGTATTAAAACACAAGGGTCAAAATACTGCCTTCACATTAGATTAACTTTACTTATGCCAACCGGGCAAACTCTTAATTAGGTCACGGTCATCGGGCTTGTCACCTTGACTGTTTTCTTTGCATACTTGTCTAGTGCCTCCCCCTGAGACTTAAAGATGGCAACGTTGGCCTTAAGTAGGTCCTTTCTCTCCATGCCGTCTCTCCTTGGCATGGAGCCCACCAGGATGGCAGCATCCAAATCTTTGAATGCAACTTCCTCTTTATCGGTGGGGATGACCTCTGAAACAAAAAGGTACAGACAGTGATAATACAGTAGATGGAGGATAAGCAACCCTAAGAAAGTCACAAGACAACACTTTTTACAGGAAGCTCAGAACTAAAAGAACCTGAATAATGTGAAAGACCTCATTATTAAAACTTGGCATATGTAAAAAGTATCAACTTTTACAGTTGTAAAAAAATATTTTATTTTTGTTATTATAATTGTTTCAGATTGTGATTGTTATAAGAAAATATTTAGCTGAAATGCCACTTATTTCCAACTAATTTCTTATTAAAACAATTTTCCTTAAATGTGAACTTATGAAATAATAATGCATTATTTATATATATTATGGTAATTTGTTGAAATGTCATGATTTTTATTTGAGTAAAGGTGATTGTTATAAATAATGTCATAATGCAAATATATTGTTTATATAAAGCCATTGAATTTTTTCTTTGGGGTGAAATGTGACCAATGGCAAATTTTGGTTTCACCCATCAAGTTTGGCACTCCAGAGTTTTGGGTTGATAGTTTTGTTCCATACACTTGACAGCTCACATACTGTCAACCTTCCTATACCATCCTATGATAGGAACCACAATCCTAAGTTTAGCTACCCTTTCAGCTGGGGATCATACAGGCAGCCAATCAGGTTGCTCTGAGCTCTCGTCATTTGTGCAGTGAAAACACAGGCCTTTAAGACTGCATGTCTGGCACAAAGACTAGAGAACACAGGGCCTCATGACAGTCCATTCTGTATGAGTGTACCTCTCAGAAGTGGGAGGGCACAGTCCTGCAACTCCATAACGACACCCTCCAGCACAGGCAACATGGGAGTGATGTCCAACAGAACCAAAACGAGGGGCTAAAAGAGAGAGGGAATGTGAACATTAGTGTTTACTTGCATAAATGTCACAATATAGTTTTGACCTGCACCGAAGTATTAATCTTATTAGATGTTGGCTGTCAAAGACATATATGTGCTTATTCCTGTAATTAATCAAACAGAATAAATTATACAACATCCTTTAATTGGATGTGACAGGACACTGCATAAGCCAAATCCTGCCTTTACCTGATCTTTACCGAAGACATCTCCCTTTGCAATGCCGTACAGCAGAGAGTATGCGATCTGCCCTGCGGCGCCAGTCACCAGGACTCTTATAGGCTCAGACTAAGCAAAAGAGAGATAGAATTATAAACAATAGATGCAAGGTATAGAAAATAACAGTGATACTAATAATAAACCACTCAGGATAGAGAAGCTCAGCTAGAACATATAAATAGCCTAGTCCTGGCAAACTCAGCCAGAATGACGTGCTGTTTGGGATATTTTTAAACTGGGAGACATTTTATAAATTTCTTCAATTAACTCCCTTTCTTTATTCGGCACTTCATCAGAAACTTTCATTTGTTGTTCATTATCTCCATTGTAACACAGAATCATGAATCACCTATGACTTGTGCACAGAACAATGCCTTCAACTGTTTGATATAAGGAATATCACAGGCAAACAAAAGTGCTTGGCTGTCAAATTCTAACAAGTGTCATCAACATTATGCAAGTCTTTGTTCCCGATCAGAATGTAACGTAATGGATAACGTTAACCTGCAAAGTTTAGGTTCTGCTTCTTATTCCTTAAGGTAAAACTTTCCAGACAAATGTAATTATCCGCTAACATGATAATATCTCAACAGTAAAATGCATAATTTAATTTAAATGTAAGTTTGAATAAAAAATTGTCTTACCATTTTTAGTTGGTTTAGAATGACAGCGCCTCTCCTACTAACGTTACTCCAGTGATTGCGGAGGTCACCCCTATATTTCCCTCACGAGGCAACAAGTTGTGGCTGCACCTGCGTTTCACGTGTCATTTGGGAAATGTAGTTTTTAGTGGCCGTACAGACGTTCATTTTGTTTAAATAAAGACTACACAATTCCTATAAGATAATTACGGCAACGGACCCCTCTTCCATAAATCGGACGTACGACTTATCACAGCGAATCGGTTCTTTTGAACAGTTCGTTTTTTAAAACAGCGATGTTCGCAGTTATTATTTAGGTCATAAAATGTTCGTTTAATTCGTTTAATTTAAGTGCCATGCACTTATACTTATTATAAATGTTGTATTAGAATTTCTGCTATTTGATTATTACATTTGACAAAGTTAAAAGAGTCACAGAGTCACAAACACAACTGATTAATTGAAAAAAGATCCGCCTCTCAAGAACGATTCACTGAGCAGCAGAGGTAGATTATTGTGAAAAACACAATTTGAATAGAAGTTTATGCAAAAAAAATTTTTTTAAGGTGTTTTCTATAAAAGTTCAAGTGTGTCACACTATATGCTTATTAGAAATTAGATGCCGTATTGATGCTAAATGAAATGTAATAATTAGTTTATATATTAATAAATAAACTAGGCCTATTATTAATTGATTTTACACAATATACAATTTATATAAATACTTAAATACTAATTTGTACGTGTAGGCCTATTTGGACAATAAGCTCTAATTAAAAATAACCGAACATTCCTCGAGAAAAAAACAAACAAACAGACAAACAAAAAACACTCCATTTGTAAAGAATTGGTCGGGTTTGTGAACTCAAATTGTAACTTACAAGTTACGGATATCTCAAATATTCCTGACAGGAACAACCCGGAAGATATTAAAGTTTACCGTAATGTTTGGAAAACAACGCGGGAGAAAAGTAAACTGATGGAGAGTTTACCGTTGCGTCCGTTGCCTAGACACTCTTCTTGAAATCACGAACATCTCAATGGTTGGAAACAGCCAACTTACTCTAGCCTAAAATATCGTGTGAATTGTGAAAATGTATTAAAGTTACACAACTGAAAGAGGACCGCTTTTAACTGCAACAATTTAATTTATGCAAGCGTTTTCTACTGAAGGGTATATTCATTTGTAGTCGTCTGGCAACCAACACACGCAGGGCACCTGGCTGTGGCATCATTTCAGTCAAGTGGAGATCAACAGATTATTGTAAACTACTAATTGGTAAGTCCTTGAATGAGTCAGAGCAGCACTGAAGTAACAGTTATATTTTAAGTGGTGAATCATGCTTGTGTATGGTATGTAACTTTTTTTGTAGAAGCTGTGCAAAACAACGTTAGTAGATTTTTTAATCATATCACTCGGAAAATTGAAATGTGCAACAATCTGATATTTCGGCGGACTAACACCACCTCGGACCGGTTAGGTACACTTTTGGCGGCTTGCACCGATTTTTTTGCTGGCGTCTTGTAGTTTTGTTGAGAGCGTGGAAATATTATTAGTGGACATGTGGTGTCTAATTTATAAATTGGACTATAGACAATAATTACTCGTCTTAACCTAGGTAACATACGTAAATAGGCTACCATATGATAGTTTGGGAATGTAGGCTAACAAGGGCAGTGCCATAAATATGACATTGTGAAAGGAACGTCAGAAACGATCAAAACAAGATTATATCTTATATCCACACTTAAAAACATGGAAATATCCCATCTGTTTTTGGATGCAGGAGTTATTAAACCATATTTATCCATTCTGAAAAATATTTTCACTTAGTAAAGAGTTGTCAGATAGTTTATTCTAACTCTAACAAACTAATTTATACAACTGATCTGCTATCTTTATTCTGTCTAAAAATACAGCCATGTCTTACACCCTGTATATCCTTGTCCTTCTATATTGAGAGGTTATTAGGGCCTCTGTATCAGTTCAGTGTTGTGACGAAGGACCCTTGCTCTGGGTGAGATAGATGATCTCCCTGCTGCATTTTACATGAACTCATTACAGGCTCATTACAAACTGCCTGACAAAGGAGCTGAGGATAATGTTGCTTCTTCATGTGATGTCCATGAACAGAACAACACCAAACACTCTTCTCCACAACCCAGTTTATGAATATTTTTAATCACTTTATACAATTGCTGTCAGATTATTGGATATAGTTTTACGCATTTAATTGTTGGAAAGAAATAGATTATTATATTCAGAATATTTTATATAAGATATCTTTTTAAAATATATAAGCCTGCCATTGCCTTCCTTCTTTACTTTCTTTTTTCTCTTCCTTTCTCTCTCCTTCAGGCTGTTTCATTCATGATGTTTTGTGAGACTGGTGTTTTATAACATCTTCAGTGTTCCGTAAAAGGTCAAGTGTGTCACACCTATGCAATACTACACTGTAAAAAAAAGGGCAAATTTTGAGCTTTTGCAGTACAATCAACTTGAATGTTTGTTATTTCAACTTAAATTATGTTAAACTGACTTTAAAAAATGAGTTACATCTTGTATAACTCATTTAAAAAAAGTTTAACATTTCTTAACTTATTTTGATGAGTTAAAACAATGTAAAACATATGTTGTCATAACTTATTGAGCATGTAATTTTTTACAGCGTACATAATGCATTTTTTATAAAGAAATAAATTGTTTTAGTTAGATTCTACTTGTGAGAGTTTTGTTTTAACTTTTAAAATGTGAAATTATGCTTATTTGAAGAGATATTGTATTGATGATGAATGAAATGTAATAATTAGTTAATATATATTAATAAATAAAATTAATAGATTTTAGACTATAACATTTATATAAATACAATTATACACTACAGTTAACAAATAAATAGTATTCATTATTTGAAAGTTCATAACAGGCTTACTTTAAAGATTGATTTATCTTCTGTGTTCAGTACAGTTTTGGGGTATTTATTCTTGTCAAATTGTAAAGCATATAGCTACATACAGATATCTATGTGTCAGATCACTTTGGGAAATATATTTGACCTTTAAATCACATAACCTTTGCTCTTACCCATGACAGGATTGTCACACTAGCAGCTGCAGTTTTCAAATATTTTAGTAGCGCAGTATCAGATTGCACACTATGAAGACTGAAATTCTAGAATAATCCAGACCTGCTTCAACAAGCACCTGCACTTCAACAAGCACTTTTTAAGACCCTAGTCTGTGCTAGACTTTAGTCAACTCACTTCATGTCAAACTATTGAACATGAAATTCAAATCAGTCGAATTAAATCATTAATGATAACAAATGAAGCAACTTTTATGTCCAAAGTGCCCGAAAAATGACACTAGCAGATTTTTATTTGTATGAACCACTAATTATCAAGTATTTTCTGAGGTGCTCTTCATTTTTCAACCGTTAAAACTTACTGAGCCATAGGTTTTTGGTACTCTTAGTTTAAATAAATAATAAGTTGACTGATTTCAGGCTTCTCTTTGTGGATTAAAAAGTCATATCTCAGTTGTCATGTTTCAGATGCTGTCCCTGATTCAGTGCACCTCTATCAACTCACGCTCTACCGACTTTAGCTGGTTTCTGCTTCTTTTCTGTTTGTTTTTTTAACTGCAGTTTTTCACAGATTTTGTGGACCAGCATTGTATGGTCATGTCAGTGGGAATGTTTGTTATTGTGTTTAATGCTCACGCTGTACCTGGTGGCGAACAGGATGTCATGGTGTGTGCTTAGAAGGAAAATCAAAACAATACCTGGTATATGAGAACATCTGCACTCTTTGACCTTATCAAACTTAATATAAAGAGAGGCACTGTGGAATGTGTTATGAGTGAACTCAGTGCCTGAGTGAGCTACGAGGAAGGTGAAAGAGGAAAAATATTGTGGGTTTGGGTGAGAGTGTGGAAACGAAGAGTTTTTGACCTCTTAAACTCTTGCTTTATGTGACATGAGGTCAGACTGGCTAGATTTTTGGACAGTGAAGGAAGATATATTTGACTATTTAGGGGAGTGCGGGGCACAACCTAACGCAGGGTTAGTTGTAACACATGATTTAACACTTTCCACACATGCCACGATGACAACTTTGTGTATTTACTTGCTGCCATATCAACACTATATATATATATATATATATATATATATATATATATATATATAATATAGTATGCTGATCTAACAGCAGAAGACACGATCCACGGTTTAAATCCCAGTTACGCAGTTGGGGTGCGTTCTAACTGCGTTACAATGAGCCCCTATTAGAAGAACTATGAATTTTATGAATTCTTTTGAGAAACCATGAGAAAAGGGTAAAAAAGGACTGAGAGTCAATGTTCAGAAATGATTAATTCTTATTCTGTTTTTAACTTGGATAGGTGTATAAGCAATGTGTTTGCTCTCAAAATCAAAAATATGTGTATTTTTAATGATAAAATGCCATTATTTTATTTAAAAAAAGTTTATTAATATTTTAAATTAACACAAAATATTTTAGTTTTTTTTTGTGGATATTTTTTGATTATATCAGATAACATTTTAAGTTGCCATTTGGTTATGTTACAATGTGCCCGTTACATGTTGCAATGTATCCCACCTATGTGGGCATGTCACATTTCACTTCAAGAAAAAAATATACACTTTATTAATGAAACAAAACCACATAATTGTACTACACATGTGTGCAATTAATGTGGTAAAAATAAACACTCTAAACCCCAAGTGGGTTTACACAAACTGAGAAAAAAACAGAGTCAAAATGCGTTAGGTTGTGCTCTCCCCTCTCCCCTATTGTTTTTGAGGCAGTACAGGTCCTTCTAAAAAAATTAGCATATCATGAAAAGCTTCTCTAAACGAGCTATTAACCCAATCATCTGAATCAACTAATTAACTCTAAACACCTGCAAAAGATTCCTGAGGCTTTTAAAAACTCCCAGCCTGGTTCATTACTCAAAACCGCATTCATGGGTAAGACTGCCAACCTGATTGCTGACCAGAAGGCCATCATTGACACCCTCAAGCGAGAGGGTAAGACACAGAAAGAAATTTCTGAACGAATAGGCTGTTCCCATAGTGCTGTATCAAGGCACCTCAGTGGGAAGTCTGTGAGAAGGAAAAAGTGTGGCAAAAAACGCTGCACGAGAAGAGGTGATCGGACCCTGAGGAAGATTGTGGAGAAGGACCGATTCCAGACCTTGGGGGACCTGCGGAAGCAGTGGGCTGAGTCTGGAGTAGAAACATCCAGAGCCACCGTGCACCGGCGTGTGCAGGAAATGGCCCACAGGTGCCGCATTCCCCAGGTCCCCACTTCTGGGCTACAGAGAAGCAGCACTGGACTGTTGCTCAGTGGTCCAAAGTACTTTTTTTCGGATGAAAGCAAATTTTGCATGTCAGTCGTAAATCAATGTGCCAGAGTCTGGAGGAAGACTGGGGAGAAGGAAATGCCAAAATGCCTGAAGTCCAGTGTCAAGTACCCACAGTCAGTGATGGTCTGGGGTGCCATGTCAGCTGCTGGTGTTGGTCCACTGTGTTTTATCAAGGGCAGGATCAATGCAGCTAGCTATCAGGAGATTTTGGAGCACTTCATGCTTCCATCTGCTAAAAAGCTTTATGGAGATGAAGATTTCGTTTTTCAGCACGACCTGCTTTACTGTCCATGGTATTACTGTGCTCAATTGGCCTGCCAACTCTCCTGACCTGAAGCCCATAGAGAATCTGTGGGATATTGTGAAGAGAAAGTTGAGAGACGCAAGACCCAACACTCTGGATGAGCTTAAGGCCGCTATCGAAGCATCCTGGGCCTCCATAACACCTCAGCAGTGCCACAGGCTGATCGCCTCCATGCCACGCCGCACTGAAGCAGTCATTTCTGCAAAAGGATTCCAGACCAAGTATTGAGTGCATAACTGAACATAATTATTTGAAGGTTGACTTTTTTTGTATTAAAAACACTTTTCTTTTATTGGTCGGATGAAATATGCTATTTTTTTGAGATTATGTTTTCATGAGCTGTATGAGCAAAATCATCAGTATTAAAACAATAAAAGACCTGAAATATTTCAGTTGGTGTGCAATGAATCTAAAATATATGAAAGTTAAATTTTTATCATTACATTATGGAAAATAATGAACTTTTATCACAATATGCTAATTTTTTGAGCAGGACCTGTGTGTACTATCCATACCTGTCAAAAATCACCTGATTATATAAAAAATGACACTACCACCATAATACTTTTTCCTAAAAGAAACTAATACTTTTATTCACAAGGCAATGGGTCCATAAAATAAATAAATGCTGATCTATAAGAATTTCTATTAATTAAATAATCCTAAAAAAACAAACAGCACAGCTGTTTTCAACATAGATAATAATGGGATGTTTCATGAGCAGCAAATCAGTATAATAGAGGACTTCTGAAGGATCATGTGACACTGAATACTGAAATAATGATGCTGATAATTCAGCTCTACCATCAGAGGAATAAGTTACATTTTAAAATAGATTAAAATAGAAAAAACTTATTTTAAATTATAATAATATTTCACAATATTACTGTTTACTGTATTTTTGATCCTTTAAATGCAACATTGGTGAGCAT
This sequence comes from Pseudorasbora parva, assembly GCF_024679245.1. Lineage (NCBI taxonomy): Eukaryota > Metazoa > Chordata > Actinopteri > Cypriniformes > Gobionidae > Pseudorasbora > Pseudorasbora parva. Next base: position 22,132,426 of record NC_090181.1, read on the forward strand.
AAGAGACTTATGCAAAACATAAAACATAATTGATTTCAGCAAGGTCATGAGGACTTGTCATTATGGTGGTATCATTGCTTCATAGACATTTGTTCTTTTTGTTTGTTTGTCTTTTTAACTGAAACCATTGGTATTCATCCATGGTAGAAATGACAGGATTGGCACTATGAAAGTGCCAAGTATTATGTGTACTGTACACGGACGTGTAATCCATGTTGATTGGATTAAGATTCACGTACCCTTATTTTTGTGTTTCTAAATATTTTTTATTCCCTCTGTCACAATAAGCTGCTGCTTTATTTAAAGGCAGTAGTATCTCTTGATGATCTGGGACTGTCTGCCGGGGACCAAAACCAGACAACTGTTATCTCCCTTCCATTATCTGGTAGCAAAACCATCTTGATAATTTGCTGTCTCTCAGTGGGGTTACGTGAGAACTGTGATGTCCATCACTGAATTTATTTCTTAGTATGATCTTAGATTATTTTTCTAGTGCCCTAATTTTAAACCGTAGTTCTGCTTTGTGAACAATAGGTGTCAGTGTAGCACTAGTTATGTAGTGTAATTCCTATAACATAAATGCAACCAAAACAAGAAACCTTTATAATCTTCAAATCACTGAATGGTTTTATTTTAATTGTGCTGATTTACAACCGGCACTTTTTTTTTCTTTTTTTCTTTTTTTAAAGGCACAACATTTAGTTCCAGCCCCTTGAAACCTGACTGGAAGTAATTGAGCAAGTGTTTAGTTTCTCCTCCTTTAGGGGTTTTAAAGACAACCGCATTTCAAGTTGTCACATTGTTTCACAAATGTACAGCTGGGTTCTCCTGGCTCGTGATCATTCTAAGTGCTCTTTGATTTAGCTTCAAACAACAAAGCCCTCAGGAGTATTTACTCAAGAATGCTTTTTCAACCCCAGACTTCCCCATGCCTGTCGACTACACACTCTGTCAGCCTCAAACTTTCCCATGCCTGGCAGCTACATACACACACACACACACACACACATACACACACACAAAATCTATGATCAAAATGAAAGCACACACTTCACTTGCTTATAAAGCAGTCCCACCCTCCTCCTGTCAATCACCCCATCTATCCTCTTCTGTGTCTGGTAAACATGCCATGAAATCCGTTTTGAAATCAAAGCGCAGAGATATTGCTGTCAACTTAATTTGACAGACTGTATAATGTGCCTTTTCCTTAGCATAAGGGTACATAATATTATTTTACATAACAACAACATAAAGTAATAAAATATGTTATAATATATGATATATAATATAAAATTATATTATTAAATGATATTTGTGTGTGTGTATTGGTGCATGTTAAATAACAGGCTTTTGATCACTTTCGCCCTAAATCACAATAACATTAACTTATAAAGGAGGTGAACTAGCACTAGACTAAATTAATCTCTTAGATTGTAGTTGTCTATGCGTGACAGTGGAGTGTGCTGATGAGCCACTAACCATGACACTCTTCAGCGTTGCGTTTGGTCTCTGACTGGTCTTTTTTGTTATTTTGTTCCTCGCTTCAACAATGCTCTTCTTAGAGTCCTACACATCCACTGCGCTCATCTAAAGGAGTGAATCATTGCCTTGGGGATCAGAGGCTGGTGCTGTTCAAGTCGGCCTTTGTATTCGATTGTAGCTGTCCAGCAATCAAAACATGTTGCATTAATTCAAATCCCTTAAACTGGACAGACAGTCCTGGCCTTCACACTCTCTTGCACAATGGTGAGAAATGGAGAAACAGAGATACAGTAAGCATCCTGGACCAGGTCCTGAGTTTGAGGTTTGTTTTTTGTTTGTGTCTCTCTCAGTCAGTTTAGGGATTAGGCCTGTAGTCGTTGTGCCCTAAGTTACCGATGTTAGCTAGGATAGCGTTGTCATGCCAGCCACAGCCTCCTGTCTGGATCATGGTAGTTGACCCAACATGTAGTTGGGTCCTCCAAAAAAGCTTGCTCGCAGTTACTGTATGCAGGTGTGTGTGTGTGTGTGGTTGGGGGTGGGTCCAGTGCCATTTGTCTGACTGAAAAAAGTTACAAACTGTTTTAATACTTTCAGTCATCTGTGTTTGTGTGTCCTGTTCTCCCTCTTTCAGTGCTAAAAACAAAAAACAGTCTGTTTCACAGACAAGGCTTAAGTCTAGTCCCAGACTAAAATTACAGACTAAGTTTGATGTTAAGTTTGAAAGGTCCAAACCCTGTTCTATTGGGTTGAGGTCAGGACTCTGTGCAGGCCAGTCAAGTTCCTCCACACCAAACTCACTCATCCGTGTCTTTATGGACCTTGTTTTGTGCACTGGTGCGCTGTCATGTTGGAACAGAAAGGGGCCATCCTTAAACTGTTCCCACAAAGTTGTGAGCATGAAATTGTCCAAAATGTCTTGGTATGCTGAAGTGTTAAGAGTTCCTTTCAATGGAACTAAGGGGCCAAGCCCAACCCTTGAAAAACAACCTCACACTTTAATCCCCCTCCACCAAACTTTACACTTGGCACAAATGCAGTCAGACAAGTACCGTTCTCCTGGCAGCTGGCAAACCCAGACTCGTCAATCAGATTGCCAGACAGAGAGGCATGGTTGGTCACTCCAGAGAACACGTCTCCACTGCTGTATTGAACATTGGTGGCATGCTTTCCATTGCATCCAACGCTTTGCATTGCACTTGAATTGAGTCTTGGGTGCAGCTGCTCGTTCATGGAAACCCATTCCATGAAGCTCTCTATGCACTATTCGTGAGCTAATCTGAAGGCCAGATGAAGTTTGGAAATCTGTAGCTATTTAAAGTTGGTGATCTCAATACTTTGGGCAATATAATGTATCTTAAAATATGTTAGTGCCATTGTTTTGTCTCAAGATACACACCAGTAATGTTTTTTTTCTTCTAAGGCACATGTGTAAAAGCTACTTAAACCCTGTATGTGAAACCGGACCTTAGTCATCACAATATATGACTGATTTTACAGTGTTGAAAAGTTCAGTTCAAATGTCTCTTTTCTGTTTAGATAGATCTTTAGTGTTTGAGACAGTGTCTATATATGGGAGTTGATCATTTTAAGGCAAGCTACTTGTCACTTGTCAGGCAAATTAAACTTGTTTTAAGGTTATTTAGATGTTTCTACTGAGAAACAAGACAAATATTAAGAATTTTTTGTTTGTTTGTTGCTCTCAATAGTTGTTTCCTATTATAAATAGTGATGTGGTACCAGTATGAAACTCAAACTGAGTAATAAGGATGTTTTTGAGCACACTGGTCTCATATGAGCATTTTAGGGCATCTAAGAGTTGTAACTTGTAGCAGAGGCTTGACACATGCTCAAGTAAGATTCGTCTCGTGTCACTTGCACTGGCTCTTAGTCACACAACTGATTGGTGAGTACCACCTCATTTAGTTTGTCAGAAGAGTGTGATGTCTGAAATACGAGATCTCTCAAAACCCTTTTTAATACTTTAACTGCTGCAGAATACTCTCCAAGCTCTAGTCCCAGCCCCACGGGCCCCTTGCTTGGGAAAGCTGATATAGGATCTGACAAGACAGGTCTTGACACAGAAGTGCACTTCCCTGCTATTGTGTCCACTGACCTGGGGCCAGCCGCCTGCATTTGAGGATTTTCCCATATAAAGAGGAAGAGGGGAAACGTGTATGTGTTGACTATCATCAGTCAAATGCAACATGTAGGAGCCATGGATAGAATAGCAGGGAGTGTGTGTGCTTGGTTTATGATCAACTGGCTATCCCTGTAGAATTGAAGTCAATATGTTTGTAGAGGGGCACTTGGGTGGGTGTGTTTTGTGTATGCAGGGCTGATCACTCTAGTTGTTTGTCAGATGGTCTCAGAGAATTCCCAGTCCAACCCAGCATTCCTTTTCTGCCTGCTCTCTCGGTTCCTTCTCATCCGCTCACGGACTCACATGATGATGCTCAAACTCAAATGTCAAGGGTCACAGGAAAATCCAACCTTTATTTTAAATTGAAAATAACTTTGTGTCTCGTCTCTGTCAGCGGTGAAGGCTTTAGGGGTCAGAGAAAGGGCAAGACTCTTATCCGGACTGCCAAAAACACCTGGAGGAAAAGAACATTTCATTACAAGTAATACTTCAATTGTCAGTGTAGTCTGTGCAAATCGTGCATTGCTAGTAATCAAAGTTTTAGTTTGTTTATTTGTTTTACATGGATCACAACCAGCCTGACACAGCAACATTGGCTCCACCATTGGCCAGAGCTGGGGGTGGGACTGTCTTTTCGTTTGACAAATGGCATGCAGGAAATGTTTAGGGACATGGAACCTAGGCAGGAACCGGTTTAAAAATAACCATATATTTTTCAATTCTTTTTGGTGTCAGAAGCTAGGAGAGCTAGCTAGCTAACGTTTTACATGAAATAAGGACATGCATCACAAACGCAGACTCTTTTAAGACCCAGAAAATTGTAAAGATGTGTTCTCTTCTCATGCAGTAGAAGTAGAAGAGGTTCAGTCAAATGCTGTATCTGTAACTTCATGAGGGATAATATGAGCAATAATTCTCCAGCTGACACGGTGCACGCTTTTATTTAAAATCACAACTGAAGTAACATTTGAAAAAGAGTCAGATACAGACATTATTATTTTTGACGTCACTACATGGAAAAACCCGTTTTATTTATAAAGTCATGTAAACGCGGTTTACTTGCATTGTCAGTTTACTGGTTTGCATGTAAACAGGGAAAACTGATTATTTCAATAAGCTGATTTTTTGAGTTATTAGCTTACTGGTGTGCATGTAAACGCACCCATTGAGATTCCAAAAAATGAACGGCTGTTTGGAGCATTTAAAATCTTTATCGCAATTGGTTTGTTTGTGGGGTTTCCGGGATAACCGCTGCATTCTGCAGTTCCATCAGTTCCATCTGAGCTTGTCTTTTTGACACAGAATACAGAGGTGTTGGGCATTTTATGTGGTTGATGGGCAAAGTATTCTTAAATGTATTATAATGTTTTTTATAATTGTCATGAAAAATATTATTTACAGTATTTTGAAGTGCCCATGATAACAACATTGTGCATATTCATTATCGTGATATATCGCATTACCAAATATCGGCACATGTCTATATGAATGAATATTATATATGTATATTATATTAATTATATTAAATTATTACATTTTTGTCTAAATTGTTTGATGCGCATATATACTATATTGCCAAAAGTTTTGTTACACCCCTCCAAATCATTGAATTCTGGTGTTCCAATCACTTCCATGGCCACAAGTGTTTGTTCTCTGTCTAGGAATTCAATCGATGAGTCTGGGTTTGGCTTTTGCCAGGAGAACGGTACCTGCCTGACTATATTTGTGCCAAGTTTGGTGGAGGGGGATTAAGGTGTGGGATTCTTGGCCCCTTAGTTTCAGTAAAATATACTCTTAATGCTTCAGCAAATCAGTATACAAAAACATTTTGGACAATTTCATGCTTCCAACTTTGTGGGAACAGTTCGGAAATGGCCCCTTCCTGTTCCAACATCACTGCGCACCAATGCACAAAGCAAGGTCCTTAAAGACACGGATGACTGGCCTTCACAGAGTCCTGACCTCAACCTGATAGAACACCTTCGGGATGAATTAGAGCGGAGACTGCAAGCCAGGCCTTCTCGCCCAACATCAGTGCCTGACCTCACAAATGTGCTTCTAGAAGAATGGTCAAAAAAGTTGTTGAAGCTGTTATTTCTGCAAAGGGTGGGCCAACCCCATATTAAACTCTATGGATTAAGAATGGCATATCATTAAAGTTCTTGTGCATGTAAAGGCAGGCATCCCAAATCTTTGGGCAATATAGTGTAAATATGTTTTCCCATTATAATTTTTTTTGTGTTCCAAGAGGTGCATAAATTATATTTTATATTTAAGTATAATTTACAAAAATGTAAAGTAAGGTTTTCAGTCAATCTCACAAATAATTACAAAGAAATGGAATATAACACATTCAATTAAACATAATTTTAAAGCTACACTGTGTGATATTTTCCCCCATCTAGCGCTGAAAAGGTATATGACCATCTAGTGAATAATAGTTTATCTTCCTCTCAATTCTGATTTCGTTTTAACTCCTACGGTGGCCGATTTAGTCCAAGATTAACATGGCAATCCCCCTCCCCCACCGTGTCTTCACATTCGACACGGTGCCATCGAGTGTTAAAACGCGAAAGCCGAAGCTTGGATTTATGGGTATGTCCCTGTCCCTGGAGGAGTCTGTATTTTCAATGGCATATTATAAACTTACGAGAATATTTTATTACTTAAAATAAGTAAATATACATTAATGAGCACATATATTTTTGAAAGAACTAAGTGTTTTTAGCTTAGAATAAACTGAAAAAGTTACACAGTGTAGCTTTAAAGTAGAAAGACTGAAATATATATTAGTTAAATATGCTCCAATAACCTTTGTTTTATTTACAATATTACACATTTTTTACAGTGTTTCGTAAAAAGATCTCGAGATGTTATTTTTGTCCTCTGTGTGGTCTGATACAGAAATAACTCTGAAAGGTGTAAACGAGGTCAATCACTCTGTATGTCACCCTGAAGAAAAGAAGAGAGTGAGGGAAAGCGAGTGAGAGGAAGGGCAGGCATGTGCTGTGTTGCGGCCACCATGTCAACGTTTGCCTTTCTGGACTGACAGGTTGTCATTTTTTTGTGACAGCATCCTGCAGACTATCCGTAATGAGCTGCTGTGAAGTCCGGAACATTCTCCTGACCTTTTAGCTGCTCGTGACGTTCCGAGGTCTTCTCCTTCCATGCATCCTTGTCAAAGGGCCAAACCGCAAAACGTCAGGGGATGAATGCTGGCAGGGACATTAAAGAAAGTAAATCCAACAACAAAAACAAAGACACGGACACACTGACACCTGTCTCACCAACAACCACACTGGACACTGGTAGACAGACTCCTAGAGCTGCTCCCCCATTGTTTAGTGGCTCCGGTTTTGGCTTTTGTTGACGTTTACTCACCTTTGGTCACCAGAATTTATTTCACAAACAAACTCTAGCCTAGTGTTTGAAAGTCACAGAGAGAGAAAAAAACTGAGTATGCAGACAAAAAAAGATCCCTGCCATTTCTTAAATGACAAGAAATTCCTTGGTTCTGAGAAGTGTGACCCAACCTCGTGCCCCCACTGTTTGGCTTTCTGCTCCAGGTCTCTGGGTAAACTCCTTCTTAAAAGGCATCGCTCCTTTTTTCCTTTCTTCTGTTCTTTTCTTGGCCTTCGTTCTCCTGATCATTTTGCTCTAATGACGTTTACAGATGTACTTAGACCTCCTTGTGAGTTTTAGACTCAGGTTATTACCACCCATGTTTCTGGCTATGCTAACAAGAATCGCATTACGCCCGACCTGTCAGGATAGAAGAATTTAAACCAAAGCCACTCAAAACTGTCTTTATCTAAGTGTTTAGTGAGACAGCCAGCCTGAACATTCAATTTAAAACTCTTATACATGGAGTCATAGAAGTTTGTGGGTATTAAACACACACACACACACACACACACACACACACACACAATAATAATAATAATAAAGATAATATAACTCAAATGTTGAGTCCATTGAACTGATCGGTTTGACTCAGCTTTGCCCAGATTTTGAGAAAACAAAACTGACTTTGATGGACATAAAAAAAAAATCAATGACTTTCTGTCAAAAAAATTTTTTCAAGGTGGATGTGTTACTGTGTTTTATATGTCAAAATTATAATTACAAAAATAATGTTAAAGTAAAAAACAACACAAATACAAGTAAGGACATTTTTAGTAAATATCATATAAATATAAAAAACAAAATTGTGTGTGTAATATTGCTTTTATAGAGCAGTTCAATCAACAATAAATGATTATTGAGTGAGTAAGCTTCATTCTAAGGTAAACCACACCAAAATGCCCAGTTACTCACATATTGGTGGTGTTTTGTTCCAGAAGGAATTAGTGTTTTTTAATGAATCAGTTGAGTAAATGATTCAATACAGCCTCTGGATACTATGAATTCACTCAGTCACACATAGTCACTTTCCTAAAAATTGCTAAAAGTGAATCAGTGTTTCTAAATGATTCTGTGTTTTTATATGAATCGGTTGAATGAATAAGTAAATGACTCGCTCAAAATGTTAAAACTAGCGGAAAGAGTAGCTGAAAACCCCCAACCATAATGTGCAGATGCAGCATTAATGCATGCACAGTTGCACACACATACACTACTATTCAAAAGTTTGGTGTCAGTAAGGTTTTTTTTACAAATGTTTTTGAAAGTCTCTTATGCATTTAAGGCTTCATTTATTAGATCAAAAAATATTATAAAACTAATATTGAGAGTTCAAAATAATGTTTTTCTATTTTAAAATATTCCTGTATGGCCATGATGTGTCTTCCTACATTATTGTTTAAGAAATTAAAAGCTGTGATCAAACACATGCTAGAAACATAAAAATCACAGCAATAATGATCAAGTCATAGACTGCCTTTTTAAATCCAAACAATGCCTTTTTTTGGCTAGGCAGTGTATATGCAAAGAATAATTGATGATGGGCCATTTAATTATTAGAATGCAGTTGGTAATGCACTTTGATTTCTCACCCTTCATACTCCTCTCTTTTTATCGTGCTACTTATCACTCTTATGAAGATCACTTCCTCTCTCTCGCTACATAATCTTCTTTCTCTTTTGTCTTATCCTGCTAGCTATGGTTACCACACCTCAAAACATTGTTCAAATTATGTATTTCGAGACATTTGTCAGGTGTTTGTCCTTAAAACGCTCTTGTATGTAGGTCTAATTTCTCACGCATCTCATCCTAAGCCTCGGTTGTTAATTGCAAAACGTAGTTTTAAAACTAGTAACGGAGGCTTCAGCCACTGATAGCTGATTAATGTAGTTATTAGAGAGAGAGAGAGAGAGAGAGAGAGAGAGAGAGAGAGAGAGAGAGAGAGAGAGAGAGAGAGAGAGAGAGAGCATACTCTATAGGCACAGTTGCCTTGTTCCGTGCCCAAGCGCGATTATCCCCCCTCCCTAGTCCCCCCACTGGCCTGCACTCACACTAATGTACTGGGCCGGAGCACGCTTGCGGCATTCATGATGCAACTTTTTGTTTTGAAGAAGAACAGAAGAAAAGTGCTTTCACTAATAGACTGCCTAATAGATTTATCATGTAGCCTATGCCGCGCAGTTATTTTTACTTGACTGCACTACACGTATTTCTATTGTTTTGTTATTTTGTTGTGCTGTAAGGACCTTTTGAAATAACTTAAATATTTTTTTTGTGAAGTGATATTGAACTGTAAGATCCGCATGCGTATTACAAATTACACTGTACAATTCAGGTCTCCAATTTAAAATTTTCTAGTGAGATCTAAATTTTTCAGTTGGCCACATTGAATTTCTGGGAATTAAATTGCATAAATGATTTTTTTTTAGATGTGATCAGTCCCTAGAAAATTTTCAACTGGAGACCTGAATTGTACAGTGTAATTTGTAATCCACATGCGGATCTTACAGTTCAATATCACTTCACAAAAAAAATATTTGTATATGTGGGTTTTTTTTTTTACAGTGTACTCAGCACGCTAAAGTGAGCTTTCTACTGACTTCTACTGAAAGATGCTCTGGGTCTCTGATCGACTGTGTGAACATGACGTAGACCTGATGCAGGGAGACATGAGGACCCAGATGTGGCCAGAGCAATAAAAAAAAGACAGGAAGGACAGCAGATTATTACGGAGGCAGCTGACTTTGGAGGAATTTGCAGCTTTACTTGCAAACTACAATTCATGTTCATCAATAAGGTGATAACCAGGACCATTATAAACCTAAATATAATTGATTTAATCGAAAAGTAGTATCTAGTATTATTACTACTATCCAAGTAGTAATAATTTGGTGTTTGCTGTCGTAATGATGACCATAGTGCACAGTTGTTCCATGCTCTGGTGCGGTTAGTGCTAACCGAACGGCACTCTGGCCCACCTCTTCTAAGGAGGCCAGTGCCGGCGAAAAACGAACCCCACCAGGGCATGGAACGGAGCACTCACACTTGTCAAACGAACCGGGTTCAGAGCACCTATATGAGTACACCCTAAGTATGTGTATTACCTGAGTTGGTCTCTCTAAACAGTGTTTGGCAGCAGCGTATCTACTGTAAATTTATCTGCTCCAAGAATAGTGCCGTTATTACCTCGCTAGTGAGAAATGTCATGTAGCTTAAAAGTTGTTAAACTATTTTACTGATAATATCGTCAGAGCAGTGCTGAGTCTGCTGACAAAACATTTCTGTACAAGTGTGTGTCCTTTCTATATGTGTGTGCTTTTGAGTGGGAGGGAGAGCGGGAAAAGATTGTATGAAAGTGAAAGTGATGTGAAGGACAAGTATGGTAACCAGGGCTTGACATTAACTTGTTTGCTAACCAGCCACCATAAAACTGTCATATATATATATATATATATATATATATATATATATATATATATATATATATATATATAATCCATTATACTGTTACATATCTTTTTTTTCTCCATTCACTTAACACATAACTAACTGTGTTTATGTAAATACTTGCCAAGACTGGCATTGTACATTATTTTGTGTGTATTGGACTGTTTAAGTGTACTAATCAGCAAAAAACAACTCAATTTAGTACTTAAAGGTGGCTTTATGTGTGCGCACTTTAGGTGTGAACACAAAATCTGTGGGAATGAGTAAAATGAGGCACAATCCTGTGCCAAAATTTAAGCCTTGTAACACCAACAATATTCATCCGGTGGGTGAGTGAGGGGAGGCGGGTTTGTATGTCAACTGATTTCAGTGGAAAATGAGTATTCAAAGCATTTCAGATATTTCAGTATCGAAGAGCATCAATATTTTTGACAACACTTCATTTATTTTTTCAGATGCCTTTTTAAAAGACTACAATTGAAAAATCAGTGGCGGTAGGAGTGAGCATGTTGCATACCACTGTTCAAATCCACCTGCATTTGGTAACTCTTACTCATTTAACCCATTCAAGTTAGTGCTCACACATTAGAAGTAGTAATCACACACACACACACACACACACTGCAAACTCTGGACACACAACCAGAGCAGTGGGCAGCCAGTTTTGTCTGTGATGCCCAGGGAGCTATTGGGGGTTAGGTGCCTTGCTCAAGAACCCTTAACATCCTGGTTACCAGTTACTCTCTAACCATTAGGCCATGACTGCCCCCATGTGTTTTCAGATGTGCTTTCCGTACACAAAAAAAAACCATTTTGTTGCACAAAACATGGAAATAATTAGCTGTTTTTATTATCTTATTTGATAGGTTAGTGTCTGTGGTTTTTGTTATTTTGTTGTTATAGGCTGTAAGGACCTTTTGAAATAACTGAAATCATTTTTTTGTGAAGTGATATTGAACTGTAAGGCTGGCAGGCTGATTACAAATTACACTGTAAAATAATTTAGGTCTCCAATTGAAAATGTTCTAGTGAGTTCTACATTTTTCAGTCGGCCAAATAGATTTTCTGTGAATTAAATTGCATAAATTATTTTGTTAGATACTTTCAGATATTTTTTTTAGAAAACTTTCAATTGGAGACAGTGTTTTTTACAGTGTACTTAGGACACTAAAGAGAGCTTTCTACTGACTTGCCAGAAGAAAGATGCCCAGGGTCTCTGATCGACTGTGTGAACATGACGTAGACCTGATGCAGGGAGACGTGAGGACCCAGATGTGGCCAGAGCAATAAAAAGAAAAGACAGGAAGGACAGCTGATTGTCCTTGCAGTGCCAAATCACATGTAATATTTACACATAATACATTTTCAAAAATCATTTAAGGACTGTGAAAGGGATGGAGAGAGAAAGATAGAGATCACGAGGGAGGGAGGAATGAAGTGGTAGAATGTCCAGTATATAAGATGACTTGTGACGATGGCATTGTACGTATGTGTGTGTGTATGTGTGTGTTGCTCGGTCAGGTCTAAGAGCATGGCAGAGTCTGAGGCCATCTATCCAAACATGCTGACACGTGCTTTCTCTTTTTCTTTCTCACCCTCCCACTTTACAGTTCTCCTCCTCTTTTAAACCGACATCTTCTTGGGGAAAGGCTAGTAAATCCTTGCCTAGTCTCAATTAATGCTGCTAAATAGCGTGCTGGCAACTCCAGTACACGTTTGTGCCGATCTTCTGTCTCAAACTCTCTTTTTTCCCCCCCTCTGTCTGAACTTTTCAACTCTTGAACTCTCAATGGCCTTGCTCTCCTGCTCTCTAACAACAATTGTAGTAGATTCTTCCTTTTCAGATCATCCCCGTCGGGATCTCCTCGTTTTTCACACTTGTTCATTCCTTTCTCTTCTCATTTGACAGACAGACAGACCTGCCCCCCGGCCACATCACTCACGCTGCCCAACTTCATTTAGGGCCCTGATTGACAGTTCTTACACACGCGCTCGAACACACTCACGCACACACACGCGCACACACATACTGTAGATGTCTTCTCACATGAATAGTATTAGTTTTACCTCATTTTGAGCTGCTTGCCTGTCATTCACTATTATTTGCCTGCTGAATGTGAATAGAGGCCTCTCTCAAAGACACCCAGGCTGTGTGTGTGTGTGTGTGTGTGTGCGCGCACCATGGCGCCACTCTGTCCTTGTGTCTTTTCAATGGCACCTTCATGTTACATGGTAGCCACATATTGTCTGTCACACTTGACTTGTCTCTCCCTTTTATGAGGACCTGAGAAAGTGGAGGAAAGAAATAGATGAGTGGGCTGATATGATACAGTATAAATTGTAAAAAGCTGTGATATTTCAACTGCTGAAAGCAGACAGTTGGGAATATATAGACTAATTCAGATCTTTTCTTTGCTTGCGTATGGCTTTTCTGGCTGTGTTGCCTTTTGAACTGAGGTTAGTTAATGGAAATGTCTAAAATATGTATGTACTTTGAAATGTAAGCAATTTTTTTCTATAAAAGGCTATAATAGACCTTCAGAAACTTTCTTGATAAGATCAAGTAATTAGGGCTTGATTATTTAGGCTACACAATGGCAAGAAAATTAGGCTGATGCTTAACAGGATTTAACCATCTTTTTAAATGTTGATTAATGCAGATTTCTGTAATTTTATTGGACAGGATAGTATGTTTTTGACTGAGACAAACCAACTAATACCACAAAAGATCTTAAAATACATTGTTCTTAACAAAAGTTGTCACTTTCTGGTGGAAGATGTCATTAAGGACATGGCTATTGTGTAATGCAGTGGTCACCAAACTTTTCAATCCAAAGATCCCTGACCTCAACCTTGATGAGAGGCAAAATCTACCTATAGATATGTCACGGCCTACCTATAGATATTTCATTACAGCAACGGTAAAGCTATTTCTGATACCAGCTGCCGATTTTCTTTAAGCAAATTTATTTGTTGTTTATTTGCTCTATAACAGGCCAAACTGGCGTGGAAAAATGTAGCCATTTGAAGGGGCAACTACTGCATTTTAATCACAATCCAACCAAAGATACACACATGTAGCACGAACAGGTGTTTTTTGTATTTCAATGACTTTAGCTTTGTGAAATTGTTACACCTGCACAAAACAAAAACAGATTTTAACTGAATTAATGACAGTAGGTGGTGCTTATTGAAAAGAAATGTTTCTTTGAGTCCCACTCCCACTATAAAAATGCCATCAAAACTATTCTGAAGATTTTGTTCAGATATACATGTTACTCCCCTCCCCAGTTCAATATTTATATTTTTCTTCAGCATAAGTGATAGTAGGTGTTTTTACAGATCAGATATCTATCTGATTTTTTGAATGATTCCATTTACACTTGGACACATAAATGTGTCTCAGCAAAACGAATATAAATCCGATCTTCAATTCCTGCGCTATATGCATTTTTCATGGAGTTCACCTCATCGAAATTAAAAAATATGAGCTGCGTTATAGCCTATTGATCAACAGCTAATTTCAAAATTCAAAGACCACAATAGGAGAGAGAGAGAGAGAGAGAGAGAGAGAGAGAGAGAGAGAGAGAGAGAGAGAGAGAGAGAGAGAGAGAGAGAGAGAGAGAGAGAGAGAGAGAGAGAGAGAGAGAGAGCTTAAAAAGTACCCTTAAAAGAACAACGTTGTACCATTTTTACAAAAGGTTCATAGTAGTACCTTAAGGGTACGTATTTGTACTCAAAGGTACTAATATGCACCTTTTAGGAGTAAAAAAGGTACAAAGATGTCCTTTTATGGGTACTGCCCCAGTGACAAGCTAAAGGTACAATTTTGACACCCTATTTTTCTGTGTGTTTACTTTTAATGATGATGCGTCTGCAACTTTCACTTTCATTTGTTTGATGAAGAGATATTCAGCTGCTCGTCTGTGGCGATGCGTGCTGCAGTAGCGCTGTCATAACTATAACATGACATAGTCTAACACGCTCTCACACAATTATTTATTAAAATTGTTGGGAGAAGTAAAATTTGTGTTTCTACAACAAGATGCATTTACATTTGTTCAGTTTCGTCTAGATTGCGTCAGACACGGTGTCTGGTATTTTCTCTGCTGCGTGTCTGCACTCCTCTTCGCGTCCATCATCAGCGTGTCCCATCTTGGGGCTGTGGTCCGTTAACAGACTTCGTAATATTTTCACACATTCGGGAAATGATTGCAATGCAGTTTGTGTGCAAGTCCAGAATAGAGATCAGCCAAAATTAAACTAAAAACCGTTGGGTTGGGCATAAATGTGTGTTGGGTTGCTAATTGTGTGTTTGGAGCACAAAACCGGCTGTTTACGATTTATGGCTTGTCGAATTTGGAGGTTGAAGAGTATACATTTTGGGAGCACATGGAGCAATATCGAGCATTGATAATGTGTTACTTATTTTTCGGTTATTTATAGGGAGCTACGTACTGGGACAGTGATAAAGATCTACCAGTCAATCGCGATCGACGGGTTGGCGACCACTGGTTTAAAGGGTTACTTAAGCGATTTGCATTATGGCTTTATATCAGTAGAAACATTAGTAGTATATTCGAATGATCTCCTGACTCCTGCTGCGTTTGTGCCATGACACTCGCTTGGCTCACTCACATTATATTGAACAGATATGTTCAGTTTTTAATTGTAGTGTCTGTTCTCTAACTGAACTAAATTATTTTATGAAAATTAATGCGTTCAGCAAGTGATCCAGTAGCGGTGGCTTTGGGAGTGGCCTCAGTGCATTCTGGGAGTTGTTGTCTTTCATCCACACGAGCCAAAAATACATTTTCTGTTTTTTTCATTCTAGAAGGCACTGAATTCTACTACATAAATGACTCCGTTTAAATACACATTCATCTTCCCAGCGCTGAAGCACCCCTTTAAGGAATCTTTACAAAAAAACAAAGCCAGATTGAAAGTGACATTTTAGTCGTTGGTCCCATCTGCTGACAGTGAAACCAATCAGCCATCTAAGCCAACTCATAACTGTAAATTTACCAGCTGAAAAACATTTAAATCAAAAGCTTTTTTCTTTCCTGCAGTGCTTATTTTTCAAGTCAGACTGTCTTTTGAATGTTATGATGCTATTTTTCCCACTTTTTTGCCTTCTCCCCCCACCTCTCTCTCTCTCTCTCTCTCTCTCTCTCTCTCTCTCTCTCTCTCTCTCTCTCTCTCTCTCTCTCTCTCTCTCTCTCTCTCTCTCTCTCTCTCTCTCTCTCTCTCTCTCTCTCTCTCTCTCTCTCTCTCTATCTCTCTCTCTCTCTCTCACCCCATCATCTTCTTTCTCCTCTGTCTTATCACCCTCCCCACAGCACTCCTGGGCATCCTCCAGTATCCCATCATGCCCTTCTGTAATCTGTGACACCATTTTGTCAGCACATCTACTTGTATGTTTGACTTCCCTGTTCCCCTTTCCATTTCTCTCTCCTAAAGTGTTTTTCTTTGTTTTGTCTCTCTCTAATGTTAATGCTGATGGCCATGGCCAGGCTCTGCCCTAGAGGACTCTGATAAGAGCTGCTGCCTTTTCTGTTTTCTTTTCGTTGTACTGTATTATATTTTCACTTCAGTAGCTTCAGGTTGAGATACAGAAGAAAGAGAGAGAGGAAAAACAGAGATGCCTTGGGAAAGTGTTTGAACCCCTTCATTTTTTCGCATCAATCTACACTCCACGACAGCTAAAGTTGTTTAGTGACAACTTTGCAAATGTATTAAAAAGGAAAATAATTATGATACATAGTATGTGTACTCTTAATGATGAGACAAGCGTTGTACGTCTGTATTTGGCGATGTTCTACCATTCTTCTCCTCAGATCCTCTAAAGCTCTGTCAGGTTGGACGGGGATTGTATGGTGGAGAGCATTTTTTCTACTCGAGGACATTCACAGAGTTGTCCATAAGACATTATTGCATTGTCTTTGCTGTGAGCATGCTTAGGGTTCATTGTCCTGTTGGAAGGCTAACCTTCTGCCCATTCCGAGGTTCTGAACCAGGGTTTTATTAAAGGTGCCCTAGAATGAGTTAAAACAATACGTACAATTGTTTTCTGCTATCTACATATTGGGTATGTGGCTTATTTGAGGGCAAGAATTGTCCAGATACAGTTTTACAGGTCCATTTTCAACTGGAAGAGTCATGAATATTAATGTTGAGCTCTGCTCTGATCGGCTTATTTAAGCAGCTCACAGCACACAGCAGTTTAGATTTTCAGCGAAGCGGCTCGTGAGTCCTGACCATCCTGACAGAACATAGACTGACTGAATGACACTTTAAGCAGAACATCTCAAATGGAGATTGATGAAATGCAGCTTACTTGTTTATTGGTGTTTTCAGATTATCCGCGCGCATGAGAGCGCTCACGTTCATATGATTGCCAGATTGCAAATGTTTAGGTCAAACACCAGTGTTCTTTTCACAGAAAAGCTCTGATTGGGGGATTTAAATTATTGAAATCTGGCAACATCAAGCACGAACGCTCTTCTTTCCCCTCGACAAAACCAAAACCAGTATACTATCCGGTGTTTTGGTTATACATGGTACTTGGAGTTATATATTGGTACTTGGTACTTGTGTTTCCTATGTTACTGTACTAGCATCTTGCGTTATCTAGACAATGCTGTCTCTCTAAGAAACTTTCAATTTAATCAGAAATTGTTTAAACAGTCAATAAGTGGATCAATCACTACTCACTGCTTGCAGGAATATAGTTGTAATTGCCCCTTTCTCTAGTTTAAGACATTGAGCGAAGCTTGCTTGAAATGGGCCGAGAAAACAAACGATTTTTTTGAATTAAATAGTGGCGGTATCCGATTATAATAAACATCAACCAAGACTGTTGACATATTTGGTCTGTGGGAAGGGTATGAAAAGTTCTCACATCTCCTGCACAGCTTGGAACATGATGTGTGTCCATGCGAGCTGTCATTTTCGCTAGCTTTGAGTGTTGCTTGTTTACCTGCAGTCCAGATGAATCGGCTTTGTCAGTTCCGCCTGACAAGGAACATGTTTGGACAGATGCAAATATTGGGGCCGTACAATATGTGATAATAATCCCAGTGATTGCATCACAGTTGGCGTTATGTTGAGAATCACTTATTTTTCTGTGGTGTTTTTCATGCATAAGATTTACATAAGAAGTAGGAGGCAATAGTGTTTGAGACTCACATTATGTGATGTCCATGTACTAAAATCTTATTATTTCACTATGGCAATGTTAATTACATTTTTCATTCTAAAGCATATTTAAGGCTATTTCTGTATTTTGCTGCAATAAGCTTATCTTTTACTCTGATGAGTCCCCCAGTTCCTGCTGCTGAAAAACACCCCCACAGCATGATGCTGCTGCTACACTTTACTGTTGATTTGGAATGGAGGTTCATCAGACCAAAGAATGTTCTTTCTCACAGTCTAATAACGGAGTACTTTAGGAGGGTGTGTGTGTGTGTGTGTGTGTATGTGTGTGTGTGTGTGTGTGTGTGTGTGTGCGCGTGCGTGCTAGCATGCCTGCGTGCGTGTGTGCATGCGTGCGTGCACAAATTCCAAGTGGGTTTTTATGTGTTTTTTCTCTTAGAGGAGCTTCTTGGTCACCACTCTAACCACGGCTCTTCTCCACTGATTGCTCAGTTTGGCTAGGAGGCCAGCTCTGTGAAGAGCCCTAGTTGTTCCTAACTTCTTCCATTAAGGAATTGTGGGTATATGATTACTGAACCTTCAATGGAGCAGAATTTTTGTAGTCTTTCCCAGATCTTTGTCTCTTGACACAGCCCTGTTGCATTTTTAGTTGTTAGACCTTTTATTAATAGGTCTGTGCCTTTCCAAATCATGTCCATTTAATTTAATTTGAATCAACAATGACAATTTTTTAATTGTCATTTAAATTAAGATTTTTTTTAGTTTTTATTGTTTCTAATGAGAAATTTGATGATCGTTTTTGAGTATGTGCAGTTTACGCTGTAGATATTATGTTACTCATACATTAAAAAACTCGTAAAACTCCATAGAAAAATCTAGAGCAAACCAGACTTGCAAGTTTTGACGTCATCCCTTCTGCACTATGAAAGAGATTGATTGATTGATTGATTAAGCATTATTTTTGCAGTCTTCATCTTGTTGCAGGCTGATTGTTTAGTAAGGGGTAATTTTTTATTTTGTTGCATTTTAAAAATGGAAGACACACGGCAGTAATGAGAGAGAAAAAACACACCTAGAGTAGAGACAGACACTCAACACCTTACCTGCTGTCTTGTGTGTGAAACCTAATAACATGTAAAATCACAGCAAGTGTCAGGAAAAGTGTGTTATTATTTTTTTTTTGAAAGGGAAAGCATGAGAGGTGAAGGGTTAAGATGAAATTAAAATGCCTGTTTGAGGGGTGTTTGGAGGGGTTGCAATTCTTCTCCTCTGGCAGTTTCCGTTGTCTATAATTCCAGCTGTCAGTCCAGGTTAGATGGGACACTTTTACTTGTGTCTTTGACTGAAGAGAGTTTAGAAGAGAGAGGGAGAGAGGGAAAGTCAAGAGAGGACATGTCTGCTTTCCCCCCACTCATCTCCTGAAATCAGCAGGTGCATCTCTCCATTATGACCCTGGATAGGGGCATGGGGTCACCAGGGGTCAATCACTTACTGATGATTTTTTTTCTTTTCGCTGCAGTCAGCTAAACTGCATTGGTTATCTACGCTCGCCCTGCTGCACGTGAATTCACCGGCCTGACCTTTTTAATTTCATCTGACATTTTTTATTATTCAATTTGCCCTGTATTCTCGCACGTCGCTAAGGTCCTGTTGCTTAGAAAAAAGTTAAATGAAATAAAATAAAAAATCTAGAGTTGCTTGATTGCGTTAAATAAATCAAAGGATGGCGGTGTGGATGATAATTGAGTATGAAGGGCAGAACTAAAGGTACAGTTAAAACGAGAGTGCCATAAATGAGGAATGATAAATTTAATCTCGGACTGATTAAATAAGTGAAAAGAGGAACAACGTCTCTTTGGGGTCGACCATTGGGCAAACAGAAAGATTGCCTGACGGACTCATCCTTTGCTCAGGTTGAATATTAATGTGAATACGTCTGTGTTAGAGAGAAAAAGAAGGAAAGAGCGCCGATAAGACTTTGATAAAGATTCGTTTTCCCAGGGATTTAATTATGTTGCCTTTTAAATCGGCGCAGGACCGGAGGGCCAGATGCTCCCTGTCCTTGTTGTAAAACATTCTCAGTACTGTTTGACTTTAAAGTTCACCTGCTTTGACAAATCTAATGTGTAATTTAGAGATTTACTACAAGCGTACAAGTGCAAAATGCTTTTCTTAGGCCTTCTTAACACCTGGCATTAATGTGTTATCATTGATTGGATTGCTCTTGACCACCTTTAAAACCTAAATGTAGATGTACCCAAGACACATTGATTAGTTTCTGATCAATGATACCTCACTCAAGGACAGTTTGCCCACAATGCCCACATTGTCGCTATATGATACATTTAAATGAGCTGATAACACCACCGTTTTCTCCTGAACGACTGTACAGCTGAATCAAATTTTGTTGCAATAATTTCCTGTGTAACACTGTGAAGCTGTGAACATTAGTCTGTGGAGTATACTATGTAACCAGCAGACATATCACCCTGTAGCCCAAGACTGGTTTCCCACTGAAGCTAAGCAGGGCTGAGTCCGGTCAGTACCTGGATGGGAGACCAACTGGGAAAACCAGGCAGCTGCTCGTAGAGGTGTTAGTGAGGCCAGCAGGGGGCGCTCACCCTGTAGTCTGTGTGTGTCCTAACACCCCAGTATAGTGATGGGGACACTGTCAAATATACTGTCAAAGAGCACCGTCCTTCGGCTGAGACGTTAAACAGAGGCTAAACGTTTTAACGACCACTGACTCTCTGTGGTCGTTAAAAATCCCAGGATGTCCTTCGATAAAGAGTAGGGGTGTAACCCCGGCAATTGGCCTCTGTCCATCATGGCCTCCTAATAATCCCTTTATAATGGCTTAATCACTCTGTCTCTCTCCACCAATCAGCTGGTGTGTGGTGAGCGTTCTGGCGCAATATGGCTGCCGTCGCATCATCTAGGTGGGTGCTGCACATTGGTGGTGGTTGAGGAGATGCCCCTTTCTATGTAAAGCACTTTGAGTGCCTAAAAAAAGCTATATAAATGTAACAAATTATTATTATTATTATTATTTACTACTGCACAAGAGGTGTGATAAATGAGCATAGTTCAAATTATTCTGTACACAATTGAATAGTTGTTCAACCAATCAGACCACAAGAGGCATGATCAACAGGCATCAATGCATCCATCTCTATCCATCACTGTGTTAAACCTGCCAATATCGTGCCAGGTGGATAAGCCAGGCTGTGATTGGTTTCTGCATAACTGTGACAAGTAGGATAAATGAATACTGGTTTCCAGCCTGAGCTGCAGGGCAAAATCAAATCGACGGTAGATCCGGCTGTGTTTTATCCAGTCTTGTGCAGCTCTACATAGTACCATATTTTCTGGTAGGTTTGGCTTATTGACTATCGTCAAAGTCTGAACTGCTCTCTGTCTGCTTTCTTTGAACAGATCTCAGGTAGTGTAGACTGACTGGGTTGCTTAGCTAACCTTGTTTAGACAGTCAGTATGAGTTGTCTACCTGAGGGGCTGATATACAGCTAGAAGAGAAAGAGTGAATATTTTCACACTCACCAGTTGTCTTAATCCCTCAATTGATCTTAATGTGAGAAGATTGTATCTCAAAATCATAGTCACTGCTGATAAGGTTTAAATTATGCAGAAGATGCTAGAAAACCAAAGAATGTGTGAAACTTGAAGGATTTTATGATGAACAATGCTCAGTTTAACTGCTCAGGACAAACAAGGGACTCAAACAACTATCACAAAACATAAAAACAGTTATATATCATCCAGGTAATAACTACCAGTATTTTAAGATTCATGGGTATGTAAACTTTTGAACTGGTTCGCTGGTGTAATATTTTGTTATTTTGTCTTGTGGACTGTATGTCAACATATGTTATTTGAAACCGTTTATTCAGGACGGTACTAAATAAAAAAATAACATGCCATTTTTAGGATCCCCTTATTTTTGTTAATAATATCTTGCATATTCTGTAAGGGCTATATAAACATATGAGCAGAACTTAGAATATAGTCACAATATAAATTAGAATTTGATATTATAATTAATTATGCATTATAAATAGGCATATTTATAGTGCGAACGTGTTTGTTGCCATACAAACAACCAAAATAAGGATTGACAGCAGTTTTTGTCTAGATTTTAGGTCTAGGTTTAACCCCCGATGCAGAATATTTTTTTCGTTCTTTCTGGAGCTCTTGTGAGAGAATGTGAGTTCTTTCTCACAGCTAAATCAGTAATCACACACTATCATACAAAGAAAAGGAAGGGAAGTGAAGGGGAAATGGATTATTTATTTCTGTTTTTCTTTACATTTTTATTCATAAAAGGGTTGCCTCTCTCTCACAAACACACACACACACACACACACACACACACACACACACACACACTAACACTAACACTATAGACACAGAAGAGGCCTGTCACAGACAGATGATGCACTTGTCAGATTTCTCAAAGGATCACTCAAGTGTTTTCACACACCAAAAAAAAAAAAGGATTTACACATTTCTCTCCTTCCTCTACTTTTGGAAAGCTGTCTGGTCTCAATGAGAGAAGGAGAAGGAGAACCAGAACTGTGAAGGCAGATTTAATCTCACGCCTCTACATAAACACACCTAAAACAAATGAAACAATCACTAAGAACTCTCAGACAGCCAATTAAACAATCAATCACAATTTCTCAAAAAAGACATTTCAAAAACACTCAGCAGTGGCGTAAAAAGGGTTGTGTTTGTCCCACTGCCTGACCTCATGTTTTGTTCCTTCCCCAGATCAGTAAATACTGTTTCTTAATTTGCTCGCGCACAACACAATAAAACCCATTAACTCATGCAAATGTGTGGCCACTTCAGCAGCTTGGCACTGCCGGCCAGCGTTGCTGTGTTCACGATACTGTGGCATCTGCAGCGCGGCACTCTGGGACGTGCCCGCTGACACCGTGAACGAGTGCACAGGGAGCGCTGTGTCTCCAGTGAGTGCCAGGAAGGCAGTGTGCACTGTGTTTTGATAAGCAGTTTTGCTAATTTGCCATTCAGGTCATTCACATGTCTTAATTTAGGTGGAACAATGAGACCAATTGTTTCATGTGAAGTGCTTCTCCGGCCTGTCTAACGAATCGCAGCCTTGCGTCGCACTGATGTCAAAAGTAAAGATGCAATTCTGTCTCATTTTCAAGCTTATCTTGGCCTATTTGAAACAGGGTCATCAAAAATGAGCCTTCCGCCTGACTGTCCATCTTAAAGTGTGAATTGAAGCTTCTTTCCTCTGTGGAGAAATTGGGTTTCTGTCGGGAGAGAGAGAAAGAGCTGACTCGTTCTAAAAGCTGGTGAGAAGATGAAAGAATCCTCTTATGTCAGTAAACTTGTTAAGAGGCTGTGCTGGGGACAGCGTTTTCCCAACAATTTTTTTTTTTGGTTTAGCGTTATATTTGTGGTAAATTTTATTTATTTATTTAGGAAAGTGGCAGAATTTTTTGCCCTTCTCTCTTTCTCTTTCTCCCTCTCCCCCTCTGTTAGCCCAGGCCTCGAGATAAGACTTGGCATGCTCAGCGCTAACCCTGTGACACAGACAGAAAGCAGAGATGCTGCTCTTCCTTCAATATGACATTAGATTTAATTTTTTCTGCAACCTTTAGCCATCCAAACAGGTCACACTGATGGATAGGCGGCTGGACCAAGAATATTTGAAAGTTATGTTTGGTCGAAGTCAAACTAAATGTTTCTGCTGAAGCAGTCAGTGCACATGTTTCAGATATACTGTCGCTCATATGGGTGTCACAGACAATTATTTGCTGTGATTCTCCACTATCACTCATTAGCCATTTTCTATCCACCTATTTTTACAAAAATACTGGATGGAATTCCAAATAAATTCAGAAAATGTGCATAAAAACCACGTGCTCAGTTGAACCAGATAAGAAGACATGCACATAAACCGTGATGGAAACAAATTTACCAAATAAATCCTTTGATGCGCAACCAAAAAAATATGAATTGACAGAGTATGTGATTGGATAACTTGACTAACCAGCAAATCAGTCTCAAATGTTGTTTGATCATTCTGAAATGCCTGAACCAAAGTATAATGACCTCCCAGAAGTGTCTCACTGACTGTGTTCTCAAACACCAGACAGTCAAACAAACAATAATAGAGCAGCGTTTATTGCGTTTCATCTGCATGTTCTGAGGCTGAAGTAATTTATGATGAAAAAGCAACAGTGCTTTCCTTGATATCAGCAACTTCCATTTTCATTACAGGAAATTTCCCAGGAAGTGACGATTTTGCTCTCTTCGACACATGGGATGGAAATGGTGCTTTATTTGCAAATCTTTATGCGATATTCCAATTTTGTGCACAAGTTAAATTCATAACTTTGGATGGAAACATAGCTATTCACTGCTGGAAATGTTTACTTTTTAATACATTAAGATGTTTTTACAGTATGAAAAATGGATATTCGCTATGAATATCCTCTGTTAAAAATGACAGTGTTATTGTTATTACAGTAGTGATAGTGTTATTAAATTATTAGTGTTTTTAAATATAAACTTTGAGCTTTATATGATGGCAAAGGTAATCTAAATGTAAAAATAAAGCATGTTAAAATAAAGCAATGAGCATGTTACTTAAAGTTCCCGTTCTTCACGTGTTTTCGAAGCTTTGATTATGTTTACATTGTGCAATATAACATGAGTTCATGTTTCACATGTAAAAAAAAACAGTATTTTGCTCACAATTTACCTATCTGTACACGCTGTTTCCTCTGTCCTAAAAACAGCCTGATGATTTCCTTGTTCTATGAAGTCCCTCCTTCCGGATTACGTAACGAGTTCTGATTGGGCCAGCGCTTCCCGTGTTGTGATTGGACAGCAGCTTAGCGCACTTTGCCCGGAAAGGTCCCGCCTCTTACCATAACGGGGTGATGCAAGCGCTGAATGCGCGCTTTTCTCCACATAGGATTTTTTTACGGTCTATGCGTGGGAGAGCAACAAGACCACGCCCCCTATTTTGCGTGTTCTTGTGGGCGGAGGTTAGTCAACAAACGGTTCTAGTGACGTCATTCATGAAGGAAGTGCAGGGGTGTAGGCCTTGAAAGGGAACTTCTATTAAATAAAATATCTCGCTTGGGATTGAACTTTGAGCTTTATAATTTTATAGGTATTATTTATGCCCTAACAGCAACATTACACACTAAATAAAGTTTGAAAGATGGAATCGCGAAGAACAGGACCTTTAAAAAAATTCTAACATCAGCTGATAACTGATGTGGTAATGATATGTGCATCTCTAGATAAAAGCGTGCCAAATGAATCAATGTTACTCTTATCTATAGTAATTAAAGTTAATAGTATACAAAATGAAACCGCTACTACCTAACAAATAGACAAAAGCAGCTTGCTTTCTTGTGATGGTTTTTTGGGTCAACCATCTGCTACTGACTGCCATCTAATGTTTGTGTAGGAATGAATATACAAATCGTTCTGAATGCCATCTGTGTGAGAAAGAACGTGTGTGTATGTTTGTGTCTTCATGTCATAGCCCACTGGTCAGGGAATTGTGTGTGTGTGTGGAGGAGACAGAGGTGTGTTCACCTTGTTGAGACGTGCAGAGGTGTTCCACACTGTGCTGACACCTGGCACAGAGCTCTGGCGCAAACCCAGACACACAGCAGGAGCGACTGTGTGTGTGTGTGTGTGTGTGTGTGTGTGTGTGTGTGTGTGTGTGTGTGTGTGTGTGTGTGTGTGTGTGTGCGTCTGTGTGCGTGTGTGTGCGTCTGTGTGTTTGAAGAAAACAGAGAGTGTGTGAGTGGTGTCGTCTGGTGTGTTTGCCAGCATGTTGTGTCAGTAAGCACCCTTGAGATGCATATGTTTATCTGCGTAGACGATTCATCCCTTTTCATTTCCTTTAAGTTATTTGTGTTTTTGCATGTGTTCAGAACTGTATGAACTCAAATCGCTTTTTTTTTAGTTTGGAGCGAATGTGCCAAAAACTAGTTATAGTCTGAAAACAATCCTTCCTATCTATCCAGCTCTCTGTGGTGATATGAAAGGCACAGTGCAGGGCTCCTGTTGAATATCTCCACTATTGTTCTTTCTGTCTGCCCTTCCTCTTTCTCACTGGCTCTCTCCCTGTTTAGACAGTCTCCCGTTTGAGTTCGGTCAGATGTCGTTCTGCCTGGCGGAGCTGCACTTGTGGTCCTTCAGGAACAGCCTGCATGTCTCAGGTAATTAAAACACACTGAATGTCTCTCTTTCACACATTTGGTTGCCTCTCATACATACAGTATGTCTGTTCCTGCTATCTCAACCTTTGCTTTGTTCTTTTCTTCTCATTAAATGTACCCTTTCTCCAGTCTCGTGACTTTGTCTTGTGTAATAATGAATATTATTTTTCCCAGAGCCGGTTAAACTGCTCTGTCACACACTTATGGTGGTTATTATTACACCAGAGCAGTTAGTCTTTTTATTACAGACATTCTGTGGCCTATAATTAAATTTATGGTACCCATAATTATAGCTTTTAAGAGGCCGTTTGTGAAAAATACTTCATAATGGACAACATTCCAATTTATCTCACGTTCTTTTTGTTCTTTATTGGTGCTTTGTAGTAAAAACCCTCACATCCTCTGCTCCTGTTTTAACCTTTTTGAATGTTTGTTCCTTCTTCTCCCTTTGATACTTCTGGTATAGTATGTGTAAAAAGCAATGTGTATTTTGCTTTTCTCACAGATGAGTCCAGTTATCAGTTATTTGAAAAATCCTGTGATAACATGTTGTCGCGGATTGTACGCATGCATGTTTGTGTACATGCATTATATTATGTTCTCCAATCTGTTTGCAAGCATTTGTATGTGATTGCAGCTCTATCGCCTGTAGCCAGCCCTCCTGACCGGTGCATTGAGTGACAGAGAGAGAGAGAGAGCGAGCAAGGGAATGAAACACGCGGTGAATCCGCCAGTGTGAATGAATGAAAACTTGAAAAAAATAAAATTATTTGTAATACCATGCAAAAAGCAGTCTGTGAAGAGTACATCAACAGTAAATCCAATGCAAAGTCAAACATTCCAGCTCACATATTTTTCGTAATGTGCATGCACCTTTTAAATTATTCTAGACAGGACTTTTATCTTATCTTCTATATTTTACTGCCATTCTTGGTTTGTCGCTAACAAACCAATGTTTTATTTGGTTTTTGAATAGAACTCTGACCTCTCCTTATATATTTTCACAGATACAGATATTGGTGCATACCAACTCTATGAAAAAGGAGAACCAGGTATGCTGCATGACTTTATTAAATATTTCAAATGTATAATATATGTCCTTTTCTGTGTAATTTACAATGTTCAGCATAGTGCAAGTATACATAGCTATACAAAATAACAACTTTTAGTTAATTCTTCCTGTCTGAAGAACTACTGTATGTGTATGTGTGTAAATTTCTCTTTGATTCTTTGAATCTCTTTCACTGAATGACACTTAAGTGTATTTTCCTTGTGTTACGGTTACTCGACACCAGACACTCTCTCACATAACTCCCCAGATTTCCACTGAATTGTATCACCATCATTCATGAAGTTCTACAAATCTTTCTTAAATCAGCATTTAATTTGATTATTCTTTCAGCTACCAGAAACAGCAATATTTATATATATTCAATATTTAAAGATTTGCCCCTAAAATAAGCTTAGAACAAGCTGAACAAAGTCTTCAGATCACGTGTCAGCCTGCTCATACAGATGTTCTCTAAATGGCTCTGGGCAAATTAAGTTTTTTTTTTTTTCTTTAATGTGTCACAGATTAAACATTTAATATTCCAGACCCTTCATGAGAGGACACAGCCAGCTCTGAAACATGAAAAGCTTATTGATTTAAACAATGACAAAATTATAGTATTCCTCTTTAATACTTCAGACATGAGACTTGAGAGGTTTTGTTTGTTTCAATGTTTTTTACGATAAAGTCTGAGAAAACACAAAGGCTTTGATGTTTAAAGACTTTCAGATGGTTAAAGTTTTATTGATTTGAAGTCTCAGAGAATTAATGTAATAATGCAGTGTTAGTTTATTTCTTGTGCCTACTGTTTATTAATAATAGAGATCAAATTGAATGTTAAATCTGTAAAATAGCAAACAAACATTCCTGCGTAAGTCATTCTGTTAATGTGTGTTCATATGAGTAAGCATTTCTGTATTATTGAAATTATTATGTCTATGGTGATTAATTTAGATATTTTATCTCATCTCCTATTTATGATTCACTCAAGTAACAAAACATGATTCTGTATTACTTTAATTATTTTTGTTTAACCTGCAATGTATGATTTATACTTTACAGAGCAGAGCTATAAAAATCAATATTTCTATAAATTGAGTTTTTGTTTGAATGTGGAACCTGCTGTTTTTCGCGGCCTCCAGTAGAGGGCGAAGGAGACCCATGCTTCTGTGAGGAAGGGGGCTCTTCACCCCTCTATCCCGTAGCAGATGTATGTGTCTGGGGCAGGCAGGGGCAGAATGGCAGAATCTGATTAGCAGCCGTAATCCTGGAGCTGTCCAGCAGGTCCAGGCCTCCAGCAGAGAGAGGCAGTGCTCCTGTAGAGCAAGGCAGGGAAGGGGGCCGTCTGGCTGGGCGCTGAGGGCTGGAGATGTGGAACTCTGGGGTGAGATGGGGCTTAAGGTGTGGTGCTAAAGCATAGGGAAGAGAGAGCATGCTGACAAAGCAGGATTTTGGTCTTGCCTCAGTCATTTCCGTCTGTCGGCATACCTGTCCCCTCTCAATGTATGAGTCAGTGTTTTTCTCTTTCTGACAAACACACACATTGGGGCGAGACGACAACTGAGTGGCCATATGCTGGAAAAGACACTCAAGAGAGTGTTTACACTAACATGGATTTTGCCTAAACTATAAGCATGTTTATGTGGCAGGAGTTTATTTTTTATAAAACAATTTTTTAGAAGGATACATTTAAAAATGTTATGTTAACTGACTTAATCTTATTTTTAGCTATAGATATTTTTACTTTGTCCCACACTTTTAATCTTAAACAATGAAAGTTCACAGTGAAATCTATTTATTATTACATTTAAAAAGTTGTTTGTGTGTTTGTGTGTGTGTGTGTGTGTTTGTGTGTGTGTGTGTGTGTGTGTGTGTGTGTGTGTGTGTGTGTGTGTGTGTGTGTGTGTGTGTGTGTGTGTGTGTGTATAAATATATATATATATATATATATTTAGCTATAAATAATAAATAATACATAAATAAATGTATATATAAATATATATCTATTTAGCTAGAAGAAAAAAAATGTTTATATATATATATATATATATATATATATATATATATATATATATATATATATATATATATATATAATATATATATATTTTTATTTTTTTTTTATTTTTTTTACTAGCTAAATAGACAAACGTTTTTCATATAAATTGTATGGAAATTTTACAACTATCCCTTGATTATGATTTCCATCCCTGCCACTAAAGTTTTATCAAAATGTAAATAAATTCTGTACTTGGTAAGCAAGGACAAAAGTGTCAGTCGAGCAATAAGGTACCATTATATAAAACATGTTTAATAACAGGACTTTCAGTATCTGTCATTTCCAGTAAAGGTGTTATTGTGTCAAATTAAGCAGAAAGTGTGAAAATATTATTTAATTGCATGTAATTTAGTAGGCCTATTCTATAAAAAATAGCTGTATTATAGATTAATTATAGATGTAAATACATAGATAGGCGGTTTCAGTGGGCCACTATACGTAAGCTGTCCACCATATTGGAATGGTCAAAGACGGTCTGTCAACATTCAAGAGCAAGTTGACTGTGCATCTACAACCATAGTTAGACATATGAATATCTATATCTGCAATAGACTTCAGCAAATGATTTTGCTAAACTAATACATTAGTACAACAACACAAAAGAGTTAGCTAACATGACATCAAAAATGTACCATAGTAAAAGTAAAAACATTCAAAAGTACAATAGTAAAAACCTGCAATATTGAATTGATACATATAATTCACAAACAAACACATTCTTATGTGAAAGGTTGTCCAAATTCTTTGGGAATTTAAGTCTCTGTGTCTCAGAAGCTGCGCAATGTTGTGGCATCATTGAATCTTACTGTAAGTGGCTATAAGCTGACCGTTCTAAGATGGCGGGTGCGCTGACGTGCCTAGAGCGGTCGAATGGGAAATCTACTTGTACATATCTATGGTGTAAATGACACTGTGGTGGAAGTGAGTTCATGACTTTCAGTAAAAAAATCTTCTGATGCATTTTTTGTTGTATATTGTCAGTAGACGAATTGATTATCATGTGAAATTTTAAGTAAGTTTACGGTTTACTCAGGGTCAAACACCACATGTGCACAATACAACTTGCTTTTGCATCCTTTCTGAAGATTAAAAAAAATAAATCCTAAAATATTTTCTTATAATGTTTTCTTCTTCTTTGTGCAGCCTCTCCAACAGATCAGCATTACTACAATGAGAAACAGCAGTTTGCAGACAGTAAGTAATAAACCATCCAACAATTAACCTTCATGTCAATGAGCATATTAGCTCATTATTTAAGAACATTGGTTTGCATGTTTCTAAAGCTACACTCATCCGATTCCTAATTTAAAATGTGCTTCAAATGCCTGGAAAATGAAGTGCCCCATTAGTGCAAATCTGACAAATATTAAACATCACTCCATTTTTCCCTCCACTTGGAAAAATGGAATGAAAAAAAAATGCTCCCTAAGTCTACAAGTCAAGATGATGGACAATTTGATGACATTTTATCAAGCTTTTGCACAATAAATGTATTTTATAGCAATTCTGTTGACTTCACTAAGGTCTTCAGTAACAACAGTCCCTTTCTAAAAGTATTGTGTTGGTACAGTTGCGGTGTAATACCATAGTAATGAACGATTACAACCTTATATAGTATGTTCTTCAAAGTACTTTAAAGAATACAGTATGGTACCATGTCAAAAACATGCTAATATGGTATTTTTTTGTTCTTTTTTATTTTTTTGTTAAATGTGTTGCCTTGACCATTTCCTTCAGCTTCACATTTCACCATTGCATAAGTTACAATGTTTCTCTTTTCTTTACTCTGTCCGTTAATGTAGTTTATTACAGGACTGACTCTCTAGTTTTATATTTCTTTTTCACATCACTTATGATGTTGTCAGACGTTCACTACCAGTAAGACCAGTGTCTTTCCACTGTGATGCCCAGTTACCTCCTACCCACTCACCCTGCTGGTGGGGTAACTCCCATCACCCTCAAGAGAAACACAAACACCCTTATCAGGAGACACAGACCCGTCCCCCTCTCACCCCCGTCCTGCTCATCTCCCACCCTCTCTCCTTCATTTGCATTCATTTATTTCTGCATCCTCTGTGCTCCTAAAAGGCAGGAGACATTTCTTAATGGTGAAATAATAACAATAAACAAAACAGATTGGATTTGATTGCGGAATCTTTAAGAAAACAAATAACAGACCTCCTCCATTTCCGTGAGTCCCTGTCCCGGATGAACGTATTAATGCATTAATGCAAACGCACACTCACAGATTGAACTCAGCCGAGAATTCTATTAACGTTTCTTTCTCTTTTTTTCCCCCCTTCACTGGTTTGCTCCAGAGGGAAACAGGGACTGAGATCTAAGCAGAAATTTGGGGGGCTTTGTGAGCGGAACGAGGCATTTTGGAGTGGCGTATTTAATGTGTTTAATATGTTATGGTAACTTTGAGTTCTTCCCTCGGGTGACTGTGCTAACTCGGGGAGCGCTGATTGAATGAGACTGTGGCGTTACACTGAATTTAGCCTCTGTTGCACTATTAGTTAATATTTCGCTTTTAAATCCCTTCTGTCTACAACATGACAGAAATAAAAAGGGAGAAAAGTCAATATTCTAGCTAATGAAAATAGAGGAATGTTAAAAGGAGGATGTTTATTATCCACACTTTGCATTGCAGATAAAAGGAAAATATTTTTGGAGTTTGATTGGAAATAAACTCTTTTGCAAGGAAAGACTTGACATAAAAAATGGCATAACCTTTGGGATGAGGCTTTATTTACTTTAAAAAATGTTTACTTTAACTGACTTCATTAAATATTATATTAAATATTTAAATATGTACATGATCATGTTCAATAATAATACACATTTTAAAACATAAATGTTAAAATATGAAAATCCACCATAAAATATGTATTCTTACCTATAATTATACCTTTCTTAACTTTTTAATTAATTTTATTCTCCTTTTCTCCCCCTCAGTTTATATGTCCCATGTGTTTGTACCCTAAGGATTTAATTCTTGAGCTGTCAGCTCAGATTCATTTGTAGGGTGACCTCAGGTGGAGCTGTATTTCAGGGTCAATCCTCTTCGCCCTTAAAAAACCCACAAACACAAAAACACATTCTTCTGGCTGTCTTTTATTGCTTCTTTTTTGCCTCCGATGACGGTGCATTTCATACCTGTGTCCTCTCTTTCTGTCACTCAGGTCGGGGTTACCCATGGTTCCTTAGTAACCGTCGTCCGGAGAAGCTGCGTGATGCCCTAAAGGAACTAGAGGTATTTGTTTACATTTCCTGCAGTCCGATTAACAAATAGAAGCATTCTCTCTCTCTCTCTCTCTCTCTCTCTCCTTTCATAAAGAAAGAGAAAATCCCCCGACCTCTCTCGCTTGCTCTGGCTCTCTCTCAGCACCTGTGTGGGTGCCTCTCTGTCATCGTGGGGGATATTTGAGGGGGATGATTGGGACTGTGAGCTGGCTCTCTCTCTCTCTCTGCCTCTGGCTTTCACACACAAACCTAGCTTTGTTCAGTCCAACTCAGGCTCATTTTTGCTGCCTCTCCATATCTGAAACTGGAAACATCCTTCTAAACCTGACCCTGAAAACACTCAGACGGCATCTACTCATTTCTACTACACATTCTCTGTCTCTCTTTCTCTCAGGAGCTGCTGCAGTCATGCCCAGTCATGAGTGTCAGATGGAGAAGCAAGCAGTGCTGTCAGGTACTTTTACCCAGCATGCACCAGTACCCAGCAGGCATCAGGCCTTCTTGGCATGAGTTGGCTCATGTAGCAGAGGTCAGGCAATGAGCATATGCAGACTGTTTGTGTCAAATACTCTTGGGGAATTTATCTCTGGGATCAAAAAGATTCCCTTCTCAAACACATCACTGTAGCCCAGCGGTTTTCCGTTCACTGTGGATGGATTCTTCAGACACGTGTGCACATTTTTTGCACCTAAAGTGATTGATTTAGGCCATTTTAAAAGGTCAGGGAGATCAAACGTTGTTAAACTGTTTTTTATTTATTTATTTTTTGGTGGTCAGAGATTTTTCCTGCCCAGCAGCAGGGTCTGATTGGACGCTGTGACCTTTATCCGTTGTTCACATGCTATAGAGATGAAATTCCACTTTATTCCAGACAGAATGTTATCAGCCAGCGATTTTTAAAGGAATAGTTCACCTAAAAGTTCTGTCATCATTTACAATACTTTCTCCTATTTCATTTCAAACTAAAATATATTTTGCAGGATGTGTCAGCTGTTTTACCACTTCACAATAAGGTTCCATTAGTAAACTCCTTTAGTTGACATGAACTTAGAATTAATAGTACTTCTACAACATTTACTAATACGTTTTTCAAAATTAAAATGTTATGTTTGTTAACATTAGTTACAACTGTTTTTTTTTTAAATGAACTAACATTAGCAATACATTTGTTATTATTAATCTTTGTTAGTTAATGTTTATTAATACATTAACTAATATTTACAAATGAGACCTTATTGTAAAGTGTCACCCATAAATATATTTCCCATTGAATCTCCAAAAACAACATTAAGAGAGTATTTACAATACTCAATATTTTAAATATTTGTTTAATGCTATCTTTTAACTTTATTTTGCCTCTATGAAATGTTTTGTATTAATTGAATTTTACATTATTTCACATTATTTATGTGGATAAAATGCAATTATAGCTATTTAACATTAGAGTGTAATTAAGAACCAGACCTAAACTGGAAAGATGATCAGATATTTTATTAAAATAAAAATATTATAACTTAATTGAAGTGAACTTAAAAAATAAATAAAGGGAAAATACATTAGCATAGTTACTTCAGGAATAAAAAAAAATACTGTTTTAATTACATTTTAAACTGCAAATATTAATTTCAGAAATTATAAAGTTACATTTCCCAACCATACTTAAAAGTAATCAATAAAATCCAGTGGTTTAATCCAGCTTTTCTGAAGCTATATGATCATATTGTATATGACATTTGATGAACATGTCAGTATTTAATTCATTCACTCTCAAATGAAAACATTGATTAACACACACACACACACACACACACACACAGACTACATTAATCATGGCGCCACAAACCTCTGTCGCACAACTAATGTCAAACCTCTTTGGTTCTCAAATTTCCAAATGTCATGATGTTTATAGTTTGTAGCATTTAATGTAGTCTTTGTATGCTTGCATTGAACAGTGTTTTGATTTGGAGCTTGAAACTTCCTTCAAAATATTGTCTTTTTTACTCTACATAGTAAAAAGAAAGGTTTAGAATGATACAAGGATGGATAAATGACAGAATATATATTTGTCTGTGTGAAGAATTCCTTTGAATGTATTCTTGTTGTATATTTACAGTCATTAAGTCCCATACAGTGTGAATGTGTAATTGTCCGTTACTGTGTGTAGATGCTGTTGAGATCAGGTGTGTTGGTGACCCTTATCCTGGGTGGAGCTCAGGTTGAACGAGTGGCCATTGACAGAACGCTGGTGGGGCGACTACCCACTGACACCATCAGCGACGGTGAGCAAACGGGCACTCACACACTACCCTTCCTCTCTTCTCTTTTCTTTCCCTCTTCTTGTCTCTCCCCCTCTCTTTGCAGTTTCGCTCACTGCTCATTTTCCCAGCATGGGCCTGGGCTGCACGCACACCCACAGGTCACGAGCGGCAGTCCCTTCTGTTTCTCCTTTTTCCGTTACTCCCAGAGGAAGTTCGGAAATCATGGACAAATGCACACATACACACACACACACACACACACATGCGCATTGAGGTTCCTCCTGAATCTCAGGGGAATCTGGCATTGCTCCCTGTCTTATTTCTGGTTTGTGAAATTGGACACTCTTCCAAATCTGCTAATTATTTTCTCATATCATTTATTGTTTAGAGCTTATATGGCTAAAGCACTCTGTGCCAGGTCTCTAGATACCTGACAAACCTCTCTTGCTCTTTCTCTCTCTCCCTCTGTCAGCCCACCCCTTCCCTTTTCCTAGTAGCCCCCCATAGAGTGCCATTCAGGCCCCCAGAGCCCCTAATTACCAGAGTAATTATGTGTGTGTGTCTGAGAGAGAGAGAGAGAGAGAGAGAGAGAGAGAGAGAGAGAGAGAGAGAGAGAGAGAGAGACAGAGAGAGAGAGGGATCGAGAGAGAGAGAGAGAGAGAGAGAGTGTGGGTGGGGGTGCCAGGAAGGCTTCTGCATCTGTCACTTATTCAGTGAGTTTCACACAGGCAGTCAGACCTGTTTTGGCCTTGATGACGTTACTTCATGAGTGCTGTAGTACAAAGAGAGAGATTTAAAAAAAATTGATTAGCCTGTGATTGTGAAGAACACGCTTTTTGGCCCAAAACTCATCTGTAATTAATCTATAGCTGTTTCATTAGCACAGTCACAGGTTAAAAAGATTTTTAAAAGATTTATATGGACAGCCAAACAATGATATAAGAGGCATGTGGGTATACATATATATACCCACATGCTATATATAAATTATTATTATTATTATTTTTTTTAGGAAACTCCCAAATTAATTTTAGGTAAAAACAGCTTTGGTTTTTTTGAGTACATTAGTGACACCCAAAACGTAATAATGACCTACTATTTAAATATTCGCCATTATATAATTTTTATTTCTAGAAATTAAATTCTCTGCTGGTAAGCGTTTCAGACAGCGATGTAAACAAGTTTTAAAGGAATGGCGTATTAACTAACTAAGCAGATTTAGAGGAATTTATTGATTTATTCTGCTAACCCGCTGCTCATATGTTCCAAAACCTGTTTACTAGCCCCTGGACACAAATTTGGATTTTTTTTTTTTTTTTTTGCAGGGATTATCATGGAATCTTCCCATTAATTTGGCCATGATTACTGAACACTAATACATGGGTATTTTCTCAGAAATGTTTTTAATCTTTTAAAAGCATGTTGAGTATTACATACTCTTTTTTCTTTTTCTTTTCTAAAGGGAAAAAGTGTATCATTTACATTTTAGCTTTTTCAAATCGCTCTTGAGCCTCTTAAAGTAAGTGGCTAAACTAAAACTTTGGTTTAAGCAACAGTTATTCCTTTTAAATTCCAAAGTAGATTTATTTTTTAAACACGCATTATATCAGTTTTAAGATTTTTTTTCAAAATCAAACATACATGCTTTCTTTGTTATTAAAGACTTGCTAAAGTAAACCTTAAAAAAATGATGGTGAAATATTGCATTTTACACGCTATTCCTTTGAAATTAGCTCCCTGTTTTATGCTTGAATGTGAGATGATTCATAATTACTGCAGAAGCGCTGATATTCCGTCTCTAATTGCTGTTCAGGTTGGAAATTCCAGCCCTGAATATCATCCTCAACTAAACCTGCTTCTCTGAATGGCTTGTATTAATTTTTTCTGCCGTTTAATTGGTTTCATAAACAGATTAATTTTTTAGGAAGGGAAGGTTAATTGCTAATCACAGTGTGGAGAGCTTGTCAACAGTTTCACTGCAAATGTCTCTCTTTAACATGAAAGCTGCATACCCTACAGGCTTTACAGTCTCTCTCTCTCTCTCTCTCTCTCTCTCTCTCTCTCTCTCTCTCTCTCTCTCTCTCTCTCTCTCTCTCTCTCTCTCTCTCTCTCTCTCTCTTTCTTTTCTGTGACTCCTTATTAGGGTCTTAAACTACTGCTCTGATTCACTTATGAAAATTATTCATTATGTGCATTTCTGTGTGTTTGGGTCAGATTTTACCTACATTGTAGGGACCAAATGTCCCTTTAAGGATAGTAAAACCTGAAATCAGAACTCATGAAAATGTTAACTACCATTGGGGTAATTTGGGATACATCGTCCTTTGGAAAAATGATTTGTAACTATAATACATTGAGTTGTATTTTTTTTGTAAATGCAAAAAGCTTTTCTGTTTGGGAAAAGTTAGGATTTAAGTCAGTCTGTAGTGAATATAATGCATTTTATATTTTATCAATAGAAGTACAGAGTGTTCTTGTTTAGATAGCAAAGTAAACGTGTGCACGTTTGTCTTCTCACCAGGTCATATGAGTTTTGACATTTGACCTTACTCTGTGCTTTTCAGCGGTGATTGGCGATCGCTTCCTGCTGTTCTCACTGATGGAGAGGAGTCAGGTGTGTCAGGTTTACCTGAACAGGAAGAACCAGAGCTCACCTGAACCAGCACGACACATAGAGAAACTCACAGCTGCAGAGATTAAGGTAGCACACATACACATGCACATACCTTTTACACACACATCTATTGAAAGCTCACCCAAACACACACACACACACACACACACACACACACACACACACACACACACACACACACACACACACACACACTTTTTCAATACTCACACATTAGCACATTTTAGGAGGAAAGGCAGTACAGCCTCTCCTGCTTTCAATTAAAACGCTTTAATGAGGCTGGTCTGGCTCTTTCCACAGGGCTTTTAGCTCTAATAATTGCCTGGCTTTACTTGCTTTCTTTTACCACTGGGACAGGTAACACTGTGATTACTGGAGCTCTTTCCTAATGCACACCTGTGGGGAACATCACGTCCAAACACACAATTCTCTCTTTATAGAGAGATCACATCCTTAATGACAGTACATCCATATATGCCTTAGAAAATGTTCTTCCCTCTGTCTCTGTTTTTTTGTTAAATGACAGAAATGTTTTAAAGGTTTTTTTTTGTTTTTTTTGTTTTGAAGGATAGATGGTTGCAGATCATTGTGAACATCCTGTATTAACTGTTATACATCATCTAAATATAAAAAAGTGTTAAAAAAAATTAAAACACTATCATTTTACATAACTATTATTTTTTGGCAAGACTACATAAAGATGTTTCATGAGATTACAGATGTTTCTTCAGACATTGCTAGTTCCTGAACAGGAAGAACACATTTGTTGTATTTATTTTTAGATAAATTAAATTTTGGAGTTTGAAACATTTACATTTGCATTTATGCATTTTTGGCAGATGCTTTTAGCCAAAAAAGCTAAATGTATTTCTTTTACCATATATTTTTTTGTATTAACCTTTTTAAGAGTTTGGGCTCAGCATGTTTTTGTTGTTGTTTTGAAAGAAATGAATACTTTTATTCAGCAAGGTTGCATTATATCAATCAAAAGTGACAGTAAAGGCCTTTATATTGTAACAAAATGTTTTTTAATAAATGCTGTTTTTTTATGTATCACAGTTTCCACAAAAATATTAAAAGCATAACTGTTTTTGACATCGATGATAATAAGAAATGTTTATTGAGCACCAAAACAGAATATTAGAATGATTTTTGTGATGTGATGCTTAAGCTAAAACATAGCTTTACCATTACAAATATAAACTGCATTGTAAGATATAATAAAATAGAAAAGTTATTTTAATTGTGTAATAATATTTCACCATATTATTTTATAACTAATATTAGTTAGATCAAATACCCTATTGATCAAATATATGCAGTCTTGCTGAGCATGAGAGACATTACATACCCCAAACTTAAAACAGTATTGTGTAAATATTATTTGTTCTTGCCCTTCCTGGCAATTGTCTGCATTACCTTAGCTCTATGCTCTTCTGTTTGAGCTAGAGGAACAGAAGATGTTCTATCTATATTATTAAATGTGACCATTATTATCGTTTTGTAAAATTGGTCACAGCCATGAAGTTTGTCGCTAGCAGAGCAGTGGTGTAGGGGTCGGAGGGTGGGGTCAAGTCCATCTCCTCCTTTTTAGGGGAAATAAAGGTGATCACTTTATTCTTTATCCCTCATCCCATTCATTCTCTGGCTTTCCAAAGCAACTTGTCTAAAAATTCATAACGGAATTTAAGAAAAAAAAATCTTTATTCGTCTTCTTTTTGAAAGCATTAACCTCATTTTAATGGGCCGGAGACCAAGTGTGCGGAGATCACAATTTGGATGGGTCTGATTATGGACTAAACACAATACATAAATACATCAGGCTCTTAACACCCTCCGCACCCGAACATTATCGCATTACTGGAGCGCTTTGTTGCGACGGCAGCCTGAGTATGAAAGCAATCTCTCCTGCGGTGTGGCTGGCTCCAGCAGCATGGCTCTGATAAGGGGGGACCGTACGCCCCCCTCCCGCTCGACACCACCCCCGCCCACCACACCCCCCCATCCCAGCCCGGCCGGCCCCATCCACTGCCTGCTCCACTGGACTAAGCTTTGAGCCTAATCCTCCAGAAAGAGGGTCTGATTATTGCTGACCAGCAAGCACAGGCAAGATGGGGAATCAAGTTTTGGGGGGAGGGCAGAAAGAGACAGAGAGATGAATGTTATTTTCCCACAGTCTGCATTGGTTTATTTTGTTTTTGTTTGTTTATTAATCTTATATAAATCATTTTCATGGTAGATGATACTTAACATGCAAGATTAGTCTATACAGACGCAATGTGAAGGTCAAGGTTAAATGATGAACAGTTTTTGTTGTCATGGGCAGACTGTGGTACATTTCTAGTCCTCCCTATTGTGCACAGATAGAGTTGTTGACATAAAGAGAGACTCCATGTTTGCTCTCTTGATAAGGCCTTTCAGAATGAAGTATATGGAAATGACTGCTATTATGTTGCATGAATAGGCACTGGCTCTATAAGAGCCATATCGTATTTTCATGCCATTTATTTGTACTGTGGGCTGCATTAAGGGTCTGGAGAGAAAAAACCCCAGCTTTAAAACCTCAGCCTAGAACTGCTGAAATAGCACATGATGAGCCATTGCAGATATGAGATGGAGTTTAATGCAGCGGCATAAGACAGTGGTGCAGGCAGGAGAGAATATCTCTTCATACTGCACTGTTATTGCTATCCCATAAACAGATAGTGGATTTAACGCCCTTTCAAAGGAACTAGTTTTGAATACATCAATTATTATGTCTATGTTGAGGCTAGACAGTGTGATCACAATTGAGTGATTAAAGCTGTTTGTGCATCAGCCAAACAGCAGGTGTGTCTCAATCAGGTGCAGCTCATTTTAATGAAATTTGGTAGTCAGACTTAGTCAGCAGCAAAAAATACTGGCCTTTGTTCATTAGAAGCCTGTAATTTTGGGTGGTTTTTGGGATTGATCTGTGCTGCAAATTTGTGTATTGTCATTTGATTTTTATATTGGCATCATTCGATAGCCATTATATTGAGTCATTACATAATAGATCAATGTTTAAAACTAAGTTACTGGTAAGTTTAAATTCAGAGTTTGATTTGGTGGGAAATATTAGGCTTATGTAATTTTGTCCTTGTGTATGTTTGTCATTTCCAAAAGGAAAGAATTATCAAATATTATAGTGACTTACTTGATCAGATGACACATTTTTCAGAGATACTGAAGTTTGATTAGGTGTAGATGGTTCTTGTGGAAGCCCATTTCCACCTCTAAGTTAAAAAAAGGGGAAAACATATTTAATGTAATATGATATAATTAAACAAAATGAGTTTGAAAAACAAACAAAGTCCCAATAAC
This sequence comes from Pseudorasbora parva, assembly GCF_024679245.1. Lineage (NCBI taxonomy): Eukaryota > Metazoa > Chordata > Actinopteri > Cypriniformes > Gobionidae > Pseudorasbora > Pseudorasbora parva. The sequence continues at coordinate 22,172,883 of NC_090181.1, forward strand.
AGTACGAGAGAAACACTTTATTATTCATAATTATTAGTTATAGAGTGGCAATTATAATGTTTTTTCCATAGGAATTTCCTTTTTTTTTTTTTCTTGTCAAATCCGATTCCAGTTCATTCTTGCCACACTGTGGTTTATGAAAGTGAAAGCATCTAGAGATCTTATTAGCAGTCATACAAATACCTTGTTACCTTCAAACACCTCGCCAAGTGCAGAACAAATGCGTCTAATTCAAATGAACGTAATAAAAACCCCAACAAAAAAATAACAATGCCCTGCTTCCTGAAACAGCTCAGGCCACATGAATAAAGCAGCATGCAGCTGTAATGTGTTATGCAGAGGAGTTGAGGCCATGTTTTATAGATGTTTTGTGCTCCGATTCCTTTACGGTTGTTGTTCTTCCGCAGGTTTCAGTGGTGGACTTACCTGGCGGGGGGCGCCGCATGGAGCGCCGCATGGGGCTGAACCGGACACAGGATGTGGCTGTGTGCTGGTGGCCGCTCTGTAACGAGGAGGTTAGGCCTTGGTCTCCCATCCCTAGTGCAGCGAACAGGGCCAACCTGGTGCTGCTCGCCTGCTCGGATACCCCAGGGCTTACGGTAAGCAGCCAGACACTCATATGGCTTCAGGGTTGGCCTTTTATCTCGTTATTATATACTAATATTTTTTTGGGGTGATGAAATGATGTGAGATTTTGAATAAATTTGAAGGTCAGATAATAACCAGGGTGTGACCTGTATATAAATAATATAAATACTTTTAATAATGCCCTCACAAATCTCCACTGCTCAAGGTTCTCAATCCCCTTTTCACTCCAATCTTTTTGTCCCGTTGTACTTTTCTTTTTTCTCTTTTGTCATGCTTTACCAATCACCATTGTTTATCTCAATGAGGTGCTGTAACTCACAGACTGTTCACATGAACTTTTTCTTCAGCTAACCTTTGACCTTCATGTGTAGCTCTTTCATTGTAGAATGTATTCTACTCTCCAGTGAATCTGCAGTTATGCAACAACTACAGAGTTTGTGATTCTAAAAATATTAAGCAAATAGAATAGAATTGCCTGCATTAATCCATCATCAAAGGTACCCCTCATTTTATGCTTGCATTACAATGGATAGCACGTCTTGGACTTACTGATTTCTCGCAGTAGCAAATCTAATCTAAAGTGTGACCATTTTTTTTTTGAGTAATACAGTTTTTATTGTATTTAGCTGATGATCTGAACATGTCAGCACCATGAAGTGATACAATACTTCATGCAACATGAAGTTTTTGTTTCCAGAGTACTAAAGTACTTTAGTACTTTTTGTGTAAAACTTTTTTACTGAGGAAAAGAAAGAGTAGCTTTCAAGAACCACTTATAACACTGTCCAACCACTTCTCCATCTCTCCATTTGTACTGTACATTCCTTCTTTTTCCTGCCTCTCAGCGTTGTTTAATATTGAATGGTGATGATTCAGAAATCAGCAAGCAATGCTTAAGCTCCCAATGTGGCACTCTGGTTTTAAACATATGCAAAATCTTTACTCGCAGGGAAGGGAATGAGATAGATGAGCAAACAGAGTGGCGTTTCCAATTGCAAATGCACCAAATGAAAACAATCAAGCGGTGGAAAAATCCTAAATAAAAAAATAAAGGGGGGGGGGGGGCAGCGTGGAACGACGCTGGATTGCTCTGGTTGGAAAAGAACCCTGGATTTATCCTGGGCCTTCACCTATTTATTTTCCTCTCTCTCTCTCTCTCTCTCTCTCTCTCTCTCTCTCTCTCTCTCTCTCTCTCTCTCTCTCTCTCTCTCTCTCTCTCTCTCTCTCTCTCTCTCTCTCTCTCTCTCCCTCTCTCGCTCATTTTTCTATGGTAAAAAAAACATTAAAGTGTCTCTCGCCTTCATCGTTTCTAATTAAAGTGTTTGTTGTCATTTTCAGATCCGTGGTGTGAAATCAAGCTAGCAGTTTATGTAAGACGCGAGCGGTGAATCAAACGGTTCGCTCGGCGCACAGACACACACTTCAATCAATTCTGCCTCATATATATGTTCCCTTTGTTAAGTTTGCTATCTGCATGCTAAACCCATTTTCTGCTTAGTCTTCAGCATTTAAAAAGTACGCTTTCTTTCCCTATGTGGTCTTAATTCTTACCCCTCGCAGATAAGCACTGCCAAGAGACACACCGGGAAAAACACTCGTGCACACACACTTATTTATGCAAACGTTTAACATTTTTAATCAATTCCCCTGTTCCTGGAATTTAATGATTTTAATAAAAAGAATTTTTATAAATACACTTAACTTATTATGCATGTTGAGGTGGTTATGTTTTCAGCAAGCATTTGATATCTCTCTTTTTTCTTTTTTTGATAGTTGTTTTGCATATTGAGTTGGTTGTTGTTATGTTTTCTGTACGCATTAGATGTTGTTGAATATCCTGTTATCTCTCTCAGAACACTTCTCTTTTCATTCGTTTGATCTGCATATTTACCAGGCGTCTGTACTCTATTTACAAATGGCCACATTTCTTATGTCTTAAACGAAAAGCATGTTATGCTTTTCATCGAGTGTGGAATAATAGCAGAAAATGATAGTTTTACAGTTTTAAGGCCTGTTTGAAAAGTACTCCAGACATCAAACATGGACCATGGAGTCAGTGACTTTCAGGGCGGAGCTAAACAATATTTTAAAGGAATTTCTTGAGGAAATTTGATGGCCGAACTATTTTAAAGAGTTTTTGTGTGATACAAACCATAACATAAGTGTGCATGTTTATGTTTCGTCAGTGTTCCTTTTGATGATGATCCTAAAGGAATTGCTCATAACAATCAATGGTTGCTATGGTTACATCAGTTTGCTTCAATGCTTGGGGTTGGTAAAAAATTTTTTAAGTACAGTAAAAGCGAAATTGTGAATTATTATTATTATTATTATTATTATTAATATAATATTATATTAATATATTTTAAAATATTATTATTATTATTATTATTATTATTATTAATATATTTTAAAAGGTAATGTATTCCTGTGATGGCAATGCTGAATGTTCAGCATCATTACTCTGGTCTTCAGTGTCACATAATCCTACAGAAATCATTCTAATATGCTGATTTGCTGCTGTTTAAGAAATATTTCTTATTTTTATCAATGCTGAAAACCATTGTGCTGTATAATATTTTATGTGAAAACAGTAATACATTTTTTCAGGATTATTTGGTGAATATAAGTTCAAAAACCTTTTGTAACATTTAAATGTCTTTACTATCATTTTTGATCAATTTAATGCATCCTTACTGAATAATTAACATCTTACTGACTCCAAGTTTTGAATGGTATTCACGCCAGTTTTGACACGGCCTTTTTTTTCTGAGGTATTTATCCTTATGCTGAATTTATTCCCCTTTTTTGAATGTATTTATTATTCAGTGACACTTTGTTGGAGTTGATTTGATTCTAGAAGGCTCATGTGGAATGGTTTCAATCTCTGTCACTTTTCCACACATGGCTGCTGTTATGATTCCAAGCCATGTTATATATGAAGAGAAAAGGTCCGAGTGGAATGTGATTTCCCGGGTTAAATTCTTGGGCATGTGCAGGTGCAGTAGAGCGAATGCTTCTGTGTTGATTTCATGCCACAGCGGCCTGACAAGCATCTGAGTAGCACACACACACTTACACACACCAGAGCGGAGACTCAGCAGCAAGAACTTTCATAGATTGCCTTCATCATCATCTCCCTTTCTCTCTCTCTCTCCCTCTCTCTCACTGTTTGCTCTCTGAGCTGGAAAATTGGCTCAAAGAGCTCTACTGCTGTGAACAAGGCCTGCTGCTCAGCTGGACCTCTTTGGGTTTATCTTTCAAGCTGCAAAAGAAAGTCCAGAGAAGAGAAGAAAAGAAAAGAATAGTTTTGACCAGTGACTGAAACCAATAACTAACAGAGACTCACTTACCACTGTTCTCTCTCTCTCTCTCTCTCTCTCTCTCTCTCTCTCTCTCTCTCTCTCTCTCTCTCTCTCTCTCTCTCTCTCTCTCTCTCTCTCTCTCTCTCTCTCTCTCTCTCTCTCTCTCCTTTGCCCCCCCCACACACACACACACACCACCCAACCTCCCCAACTCACCAAGATGCCGTTTGTCTTTGTGAAATTGAATCTGTCATTGTTTCAGCAGCAGCTGTGGGATTTGCAATGTTTGTGTGTGTGTGTGTGTGTGTGTGTGTGTGTGTGTGTGTGTGTGTGTGTGTGTGTGTGTGTGTGTGTGAATGCAGGTCTTAAGAAGGATCACTCTGTGAAGATGTTAAAACCTTTGTGGCGGGTGGGAGAAAGACACTCGAAATGTCCCCCAGTGCTGAGGCAAACACACTGCCTCTCAACCAGCTCTCCTTTATTTCTTCACCTTTTTGTTTTTGTTTAGTGGTACCGTGGCAAAGAGCTTAGCGCCTTTTCTCTATGGCTATCCGTTACTACTAAACCGGATAAACAAGTGTGAGGATTGTGCAATTTCTCAGTAGTTCCTGATGGCACTTGTGGTCCTCGATTTTACACTCACAACAATGTACAATGGTATTTAGGGGTAATAGCGTTTAAATGTGTGTATTATTAGCCTGAAGAGTATCTGTAGCACTACCTAGCAAGGTATTAGCAAAGCATTAGCCTTGCAAGGTCACATATTCTGGCCTGAGCAGCGAGCTGACTGCCTTAAAATGGCCCAGAAAAGGTGTTCAACCTAGCCCTAGCTAGGTTTTACTAGCTCAGTGCTGACGGGGTCAGAATTATCGTAGTATTAGCCAAAGCAGTTGGGGCGTTGGTCTTTTGCTAGCATGGTCAGTGGGGTGTTGGTTCTTAGCCCGGGCCCAGCTGTGGACAGGCCCAGAGTGGGGGCCTCTGTAGCTGGGGCAGGTGTGTCTCAGCGGGGCCTGGCTCTGTGGAGATCTGGCACTGTTCCGGATCTCCCCTCTGTGCTGTCAGCAACTCCTCTCCCGCCCTCTCACTAAACCCCTCTCACCCCCTGGGGTGCAGCGGGAGTTGGCCCAGGGGGGATTACAGCTAAAAAAAAGACAAAAAAACTCATCCCCTGCTTTCACAGAAACCATCGGCAACCCGCTTAACTCAGTCTCCTACGCTGGCGCGCACGCCACGGTTCTGTGCCAGCCCATCGCTCTCAGTCTCTCTGTCACCACACCATCTGCACCAGAAACACACATACTACAGGTAAACCCGAACTTCCTGCGTGCTGCTGTCTGATAGGGCATTTTTAAGCTGTTTGTGTGCACATTTTGAGGTAAAATCTCCAAACAAATTTGCTCAACATGTGTGTTGGGCCTGTGATTTCTACTGTCTCAGGGATGAGGAGCCCATGCTGAATATTTACTTTTGAAAGTTCTAGTTTCCATGTGTTTTTTTCATGGCTGTCTGTGTCTTTCTTTTGTTCTTTTGCTTTTCATCGTAATCTTTTCATCGTAATCTTTTACTTTTCTCATATATAATTATTTTACAATCCTTTTTTTGTGGATTGTATTAGAATCATGGCATAAGCAGGGTACATGCTTTGACACATTGAGCTGTGTTGCTCAAAGCTTTTTTTATGTAATTGGTTTATAATTCATATTTTAAGATGATTCAGTCACCATTTCACTATAATGTCATATTATGCACTAAGACTTTTTTTGGATAAAAGTCAAAGAGTTAAGGTGCTCAAATTGGTGTCACATTACCTGATCCTCTTCTCATTACTTCCTATTATTTTTCTCCTCATTATTTATATTCCAACTATACTACCGCACACCATAAATAAACTTTAAATTTAGAAAAAAAAATTTGATTGTAATTTACAGTCAAGTACAATTATATGTGTTGTATATTTGTAATTGTGAATTTCTGCATTGGTCATAAAATCTTATCTGTCTGTTGTGACAGATGAGAACGGTAAAAGTATGTGAACCCTTGGTTTCAGCAGAAATGACCAAAACATTTCCTGTAATTGTAGATCATGTATGCAAAACCAATTTATAAAGAAATTCAAATAATAAAGCCAAGGGTTCATATATTTTTTCCAAAACAATACTTGTATAACTATCAAATGAAATACTTAACTTTTTACTCTGTTTCTCTCTGTGTAGGTTTTGAGCTCTGTCCGAACTGATGGGAACCCCATTGACTGCAGATTTAGTCTGACCCAACCCTACCATGTCCTGACTGTTGAGCTGCACCAAGAGGCCAAAGACTCCACGTCTGAACTGCATGAGGAGGCTCAGCCTCCTAATGTCCAAATCTGTGTGTATGAATCTGCTCATGGACGCCTCCAGCGTCTGTCTGGCACTCCTCTATCCCTCACATCCAAACCCATTACCTGTAGTCGCGATCCATTGGAGCGCTGGGTTCTCCTGGGGCTTCAGGACTGCTCTGTGGTAATTTTCGACCCACTGACAGGCGTCACACAGTGGGCCATCTGCTCCATGGTGCCAGCGGTGGTAGCATGGCATCCTTCAGGAGCTCTGCTGATGGTGGGTGGAGGTCAAGGCGAGCTCCAATGCTTTGATATGGGGCTCTCGCCTCTCCCTCTGCGTTTAGTAAGTGAAGAACCAGTCCCCAGCTCTGCAGGCCCCAGCCTGCAGCTCTCTCGTCACATGAAAACCTCAGAGGGGCTAGAAGGGATCCAATGGGCCTACTGTCCGATTTCCCAGGGAAACGAGGGTCTGGAGGCACATGATTTACTGCTGCTTCGATTTCATGGAGGGCCTCTTGCTGCGCTGAAGCTAAGACTGGGTCAGTGGGAACTTTGTGTAAATTTAATGTGCACTACATTTAATCAATTTTGGAATAATACTGTAACATAAAATGTGGAAAAAATTTAAGCACTGTGAATACTTTCCGGATGCACTGCAAAAAAATTCTAAAAATCTTTCGATCTTTCTATAATATTTTATGTCACAATCTTCATGCAATTTGGCAAATCTAGTGATTAGTTCTTCCAAAAGTGATCAATGTAGCAAACCGTTATCTTGTGTAGGACACAAAGCCAGTCAAATCAAATAAGAGCTTGCCCGATCAAGAGAGCGCGTGCTGTTATTGTAATATACATCGGAGTGTGGGTGTGCCATTTGAGATTGTGTTCATTGTAGACTTGTAGAAGACGTTTAAAGAAATGGCAGAGGCAGGGGCCAAGTCTTCTGAGCTCACTCAATACCCACCCTTGGGCTGCCACCTCCAGGTGCATTCCGGGATGCATTTCTTCGATAAATCATTTACAGTGGCTTACGGTCCCTCAGGGCACCAGATAAAGTTTGCCAATCAAAACCTAGCCCTTACCTAGAGTTTAATTTTGACTTTGGAAGTGAATGTGACTCCCAGCGACTCTGTCAAAGTTTTAAATGGAGAGCGTCAGCAAGAGAAAGAGTTTTCTACGAGAGAGAGAGGTAGAAAGCAAGGGAGGGTGGAAGGGAGAGAGAGCGGCAGCAGTTCCCTCTCCTCTTATCGCGTGCCAAGGTTTTGATGAAGAAAGCAAACGCACATCCTTTCCAACTGATAATTTGGAGCAGCTAGTGAGCAGCGCTTGTTTGCCCATTTGTCTATTTATTTGTTTGTGAATGTGTTCGTTGGGCTTGTCTTGCTCACTCGCCCATATTTATTGACTTATATCTCCAGAACTGCTACATGATGAAGCGAGTGAATCGGACGCACACAAGATGAAAGAGTTGGCAGACCTCCAGTCTTCCCAAGGAAGCAGCTCTTTCTTTTTCTTTCACTCACCCTCCCTTCTTTTTTTCCTCTCCTCCCTGAGTTATCTCATCTGGGCACGCGCTCGGCACAGGAGAGCTTCTGTACAGAGTGGATACTGGGGGCAGCTGGCCGGCACACTCTGAGAAAGTGGGGGGAAAAAAGTAAGTGAGGGAGAAACAAGATTAATTTAAAGGAGAGGAATTTGCACAGCATTGCAGTTTGGAGCCCTTTCGTTGCATCACATAGGACACCCTGTTTGTTTTGGCTGTGTCAGATTATGCCGATACATATACACACATACACCATACACGCACACAAATATATATATATTATACAGTACTCTGCAAAGTCTTAGGCATGTTAATATTTTTTTAGTTTTAGGCCAGTGCCATTAATTGTAATAATGCAGTGAGATTTGTTTATACACATAGAATCTGATAACAGCTGGTACGCTCCACACAGAGATCTGATCTCATCATCACCGAAGTCCATCATATGGGATTACATGAAGAAACAGAAAGAACTGAGAGAGACTAAATCCATAAGAATTAAGGCAACGTCTCCATTCCAACGCTTGAAGAAACCTACCTGCAAGTGTACCTGGACAAAAGCTGTTTAAACGCAAAAGGGTGGTCACAATTGATCAATAAAATATATTTGTGACGTTATTTTTGAAAGCAATCCCCACTTTACAACATTTACAGCACTGTAGCTTTTCAGGTTTCTTCAACATTGTGGAGATGTTGCCACAGTTCTACTGGATTTAGTCTGTCTCAGTTTTTTTCTTTTTCTTCATGTAATCAGTGATGAATGGTGAAAAATAATTATGTGAGATATATCTGTGTTTATGTGTGTATATATATACATATATACATGCACATGCACATGCACATACCAATCAGGCATAACATTATGACCTAATATTGTGTTGTTCTCTAAAACATCACTGACTTGTGAGTAATGAACTCCACTAGACCTCTGAACCCCTTTGCTGTGTAACCAAGATGTTAGCAGCAGATCATTTAAGTCCTGTAAGTTGCGAGGTTAGGCCCCCATGGATCATACTTGTTTGTTCAGCACATCCCACAAATGCTCGATTGGATTGAGAGGAATTTGGAGGCCAAGTCAACACCTCAAACTTGTTGTACTCTTCAAACCATACCTGAACCATTATTTACTTTGTAACAGGGCACATTATCCTGCTTAAAAAGTCAACATGGAAAGGTTTCCATGAAAGGGTGTACATGATCTGCAACAATGATTAGGAAGGTAGTACATCAGTCAAAGTAACATCCACATTAATAGCAGGACTCAAGGTTTCCCAGCAGAACATGGCCTCCGCCCACTTGCCTTCTTCCCGTAGTGCATCCTGGTGTCATATGTTACCCAGATAAGCAATGCACACGCACCTGGCCATCCATGTGACTAAAAAAGAAAACCGTTTTCATCAGACCAGGCCACCTTCTTCCATTGTTCCGTGGTCCAGTTCTGATGCTCACGTGCCCACTGTTGCTGCTTTCGCCGGTGGATAGAGGTCAGCATGGGCACCCTGACTGGTCTGTGCCTATGCAGCCCCATACGCAACAAACTGCAAGGAACTGTGTATTCTGACACCTTTATATCAGAACTATCATTAACTTCTTTAACAATTTAAGCTACAATAGCTTGTCTGTTTGAGCGAACTACACGGGCCAGCCTTCGCTCCCCACGTGCATCAATGAGCCTTGGCCTCTCATGACCCTGTCACCGGTTCACCACTGTTCCTTCCTTTGACCACTTTTGATAGATACTGATCACTGTATACCCGGAACACCCCACAAGAGCTGCAGTTTTGAAAATGCTCTGATCAAGTCATCTAGCCATCAGAATTTAGCCCTTTTCAAATTCGCTCAAAACCTTACACTTGCCCATTTTTCCTTTTTCTAACACATCAACTTGATCAAAACAAAATGTTCACTTGTTGCCTAATATATCCCACCCACTAACAGGTGCTGTGATGAAGAGATAATCAGTTTTATTCAGTTCACGTGTCGGTGGTCATAATGTGTCATAATGTTATGCCTAATTAGTATGTGTGTGTGTATATATATATATTTCCATTGGAGTTTTCTTATATTTTTCTCATAACTGAAGGTCACCTAACTGTCATTTTAAGCTTTTTTTTGTTACTAGACAGAACAGTTACATAACAACAAACTTTTGGCACAGTACCAAAAAAGTCCACTTAATGAAATTAGTTTTACATTGATTTCCAATATGCTCAATTTTTGAATGGAAGTAATGAAAAACAAGAAAACTATTTTTAAAGTGAAAAAAGTATATATACATTAAAAACAAACTGTAAACCTGTGCACTCCTCCTCCTCCTCAGTGTGTTGTGTTTCTCAGCTTGATCACAGGCCTAGGGAGGAAATTCATCCTTTTTGGTGTATATGTGTGCTATAAACAGAATCATTGTGTTATTGCGCCTCTCTGCAGTGCTGCAGCTCTTCTGTGTCTGTGCTGACGTCTGTCATTTCTCTCTCCACTGTTATTAGTCGCATTAGTTGCTCTTCAGGGGCTTGTGGGAGGCGGCCTGTTAATTTCCCACATGCAGTTTTAATTGGACCCTCCCCGACCTCTTTTCTAAATTCACTTACGAAAAATTGTGCCGTCATTTCATTTGCCGCAAAATGGCGCCTCCTCCTGCTCTCAGCATCCACAGGAGGTGATTTCTGTCTGAGAGGGAAGTTAGAAACAGAAAGAGATAAAAAAGCATGAGTCCTCTGCTTTTCTTTGCTGTTATATGTGTGTCTTCCTTCATGTGAAGACTTCAGGAATCATGAATACAGATGCTCTTGAGGGGTTGTTTTATTCATAGGCAACATATTTCTGTGTTTGTGAGATGTTTGTCAATCGTTTTATTTTTTATTTTTTAAAGGTCTCCTGTTGAGAAGTGAGCAAGGTTAAGCGCAGCTGCGATTGAGTGTGCCATTCAGAAGAAGATCCAGTATGGCTGGATTAAGCTCTATTACATTATTAAAGGCGCCTTTATGGGTGTCAACTGCCTCGGGTGATTACTGCTCATTGTGATCACAGACACTAATGTTCACAGAAAGTTAGCAAGAGAAACAGACAGATGAAAGTAAGGAATAGAAATATGTGTCAGAGAGAGGGAGAGAGGAGCAGAAACCGTGTGAAATTAAATTTAAGAGAAAGTTTGAGGATAGTTAAATATATGAAATGATCGTGATACACTGTGAAATCTGAACCTACTGTAAAACAATAAAAGATATAAAGATAGCTGATAATGTAACAAAAAAGTGCCATGCAGGCCCCAACAGTAATTTTCTGCTGGTCCATGCAGTCCTCAAAACATTTTACTAGCTGACCACAGCTATTATAATGTTTTTTATGAATGTATTTTAAGCTTATCAAAAAAAATAAAATAAAAGTGAACTCCTTTTTAACTATAATTTATTTATTTATTGTGCAAAATTTTACCGATTTGACTAGATAACGTTATTTTAGTGACATTTAAATTAGCTCAAACTAGCAACAATGTTCAAAACAACACAATAGTCAAGACTGCATAAATATAAGGGTGATAAGACAGCCCCACTTAATAATTCAACTAAACCAAAGCACTCATCCTTACTGTTAGTGGTTTATTTTTTTATTTTTTTATTTTTACTATACATGATAATTCTAAAAAAAAATACTTTGTAGTTCTATGTAAATACTGTGATATACCCTTCCGTTAAAAAATTTTTAGGTCACTAAATCGGCATAATAGTATGATTTCTGAAAGATCATGTGACTGAAGACTGTAGTAATGAGGCTGAAAATTCAGCTTTGCCGTTACAAGAATACACTTACATTAAAATAGAAAGAAAAATGTTTGAATTCCAATAATATTGGTACCTTGGTGAACATAACAAAAATATGGAGAAAAAAATCTTAGACATCACCGTGTAAAATTAGTGTTTATTTCATTCTTATCATTTAATTCCCTTCTCACTATATACATGTATTGATATCGGCTGTTAAAAATAAATATCAGTTTTTTTTGTTTGTTTTTTAAAGAAAATTCATCTGTTTGACCCTTTTGTGATTAAAAACAGTAGAATGTACACCCATTAGCTCAATGTCCGTTCAGCTGCTTTCATTATCCCTTTCTGAATGATTCTCTGCTGTATGTTGCATTTTTAAAAAGCATCTGTTGTTCCTTCTAAACAAGGGCATTTTATTTTATTAATATTGATCTTAATTGGTATCTCAAAACAATACGCTTATGTGTTTTTCCTGGGCTCACTGGTGCGAACTGCTGCACACTTGCATAAATGTACAAAGAAGTAATGGCTGATGTTAAGATTTTCTACTTAGTAATACATTACATTTTCTGTTTGTTTCTTGCTGAAATGGCTTCAGATCACTTGGCACAAGTTGCATTTAATTTTCTTTTTCTTTTGCATCCTCTTTATAAAAAACTTAAAAAACTGCCATTAAAATGGACAGGTGAAAACATTTGTTCCAAAAAAAAGATAAAAGGTAATAAGGCTTTATAGCGACATCAAGGTGATTTTAATTATGTTTTTGTGTGTTAACTGTCACAGAGATGAAAGCCATTAGCTTATATGATTGTGATGTATGGCAGTGGTTTAATGGGGTTTAAACCAACAGCTCAGAGGGGTTGTTTTCCCCCAGAATTTTTGTATAATTCTATTAAGTATTGTACCAATTTATGAGATCTCTATTCAATTTAAGTGATTTTGCTTTTTTTAGACTCTTATAAGGTAAGAGCTGACTTTTTAGTTAGTTTTTAATTGGCTGTTGTTAATTCTGCCTTTTTGTTTTTCTTCTATTGTTCTTCTCTGAATTGAATTGACATTGCCACGTGACGTTAGAGTTGATGATGTCATCTGAACTTGCCACACCGTGACTCCTTTAATTCTCTAAACTAACTGACAGCAGTATCCACACCAACGAATACGTTTAACCTGAATCGACTGCATTTGGTGTGTGTCCGTTCAACACACACACACACACACACACCTCGCAACTGTGCTAGAGGGAATGAGCACAGACTGAGATCGATCCAAATGTCAATGGCAATCTTACAGAGCGTCGCCTCTAAAGATCTCCAACCTCATACGATCCAGAGCTTGCACAATCTCTCTCTTTCTCTGTTCCTTGTAATTGTGAATTATTTTTCAAAAAAATTTTTACCTTGTTTTTGTTACTTTTATTCAAGGGTGCAGCAAATGATGTAGACGAGAGTAAGGGAAAGCGATTGGGAAACATGGTTTAATGTATAATGCCGGAGCATGGCAGCTTGCATTGCATACTTTTGAACTATAGCAGTTCCATTAAAAAAGTCACTTGTCATCATGTATTTTATATGTCATGGCATAAGCATGCAGCTACTTAATAATAAAAAAATAATGTGTTTTGTTTATGTGCAGGTGTGTTTAATGGTGCTCAGCTCGGCCCAGGCGATCTGGTACAGCACCGTTTACGCTGTGAGGAGGTGGATGCTGCACTGGGAATTCTGGGTAATATGGACTGGGCCATGATGGGAACAGATTGTTACAGGTCGCTCATCTCCATCACAGATCACCTGCTGAGAAAACCACTGAACCAGCAGACTGAAAGTAAACACTCCAGAGCTGCAGGCTTTGATTTCTGATTTCTATAGTGACTAAGCTAAATTAGATTGAAAGTGCACAACAAACACAGCTTAGAATTAAAAAGGTCTTTACACTTTAAAACAATTGAAATCACTTTATGTACTCTGGTGCTGAGAGTGAAATACAAACAGGACACTGGAGCACAACGGAAACCATGTTATTATTGATTGAGAATGTACTGAATGTGGCCCCAAAAGTATTTATAAAATAATACTGAACCACTTAAAAAAATATCAGCAATTTATCAAATCAAGTGGCATTGTTTTAAATAAATCTCATTTTAAATGTATTTTGAACAGCAAACACACTTTTCTTGTAAAATATTTATTGTAGAAAAAGGTGTTTAAAAATGATTCTAGAAATTATACCACCCACATATATTTGTTTCCAAAATTAAAGTATTTAAAGTTCCTATATTTTGAAAAAAGCACTTTGTGGTTGTCAAGATAGGGGTATTTCATCAACGTCCATAGCTAATGTGATGAAAAATGAATCCACTGTAAGCCACTTTGTCCCCACCTGGTTAAAAGTAAATGAAAATATATCTCAGAAGATTGTTCTGACAATCTTGTTGCCGATTCCACTTTTTGATATTGTGTATATACTGTAATTGAATGAAAACTCTTTGGAGGCCACTGTATATACATATTTGATTCTGATGTGTGTGATTGCAGGTCAGTTGGAAGCGGCTCTAGGGGTTTTTTATGCTCCCTGCAGACCCCTCTCAAACACTGTCATACTGGAGTACAGAGACCCCATCAGCAGATACGCCAGACGATTCTTCCATCACCTGCTCAGGTACACTCATAACACACACACTAAATACAGTTCACACCACCACCACCAACTACTGCATATGATTGTGTGCATTCCAGATTGGAAAGGTTTAATATATCCTCTTCAAAAAGTCCCCATTCATTCAGGTGTTCAGAAATGGCTGTTCAATTCTTCTGATTTTTCTCTTCCAGACACCAGCGGTTTGAAAAAGCCTTCTTGCTGGCTGTAGATATCGATGCTAGAGATCTGTTCATGGTGAGCACACACTTTCAGACATGCACATACTGTACAAGTGCCCCAAAATGTATTTGGACAATTCCAGAGATTCCCAAACCTGAACAAAAAAGAAAAGAAACTCAGTATGCCCAGAGATTTTAAATTGATATTTCTATAATTTACTTCAATAATTTGAATTTGAACTGTTCTCTGATGTTAGTTAATGGTCACATGACATGCAGGTAAGCATAAAATATTTAATTTGTAAATAGAGCCTTACTATACCTTTATATTTATGTTTTTATTTTTGTTTTTATTTTTAAACTATTCATTTGTTTTAATTTTATGGTTTTATGATGTTATGTTGTTTATTATTAATTATTATATTTTCATCAACTCACAAACACCCTGCAGTTCCCCAGATTGGAAAACCCTGTATTAGATAACCAAAAATCAGACCAAGTTATATTTATTTTAAAGAAAAAAAAAGACAATCACTCTTTTCAAGCAAAATATTTCACAAAAAGTTGTTCTGTTTAGACACTGTTTGTATTTGGCTTTCTGATTGTCAGATGTTCGTACACCTAAGACTGTGTACTTGATGAGACTTATTTCATTCATTAAACTCACCTTGACACCAGCTGGTTAAAAATTAATGTTTTACATTTTGTATCTCATGAAATTCATAAATTATAATTGTGACTTAAGTGTCCAAGTATGAATTAAATGGAATACAAACAAATTTGTAACACAATATACACCTTCAAATGTATCAGTAAAGAAATGAATACTTTTATTTAGCAAGAACACATTAACTTGCTCAAAAGTGACAGTTATTTATAATGTTACAATAGATTTCTTTTTTTCCCTTTTTAAAAATGCTGTTCTTTCTATTCATCAAAGAATCTTGAAAAATCATCACAGTTTCCACAAAAAAATTTGAACTGCACAACTTTTTTCAGTTTTATTATTAATAATAATAAGAGCATAATTTCTTGAGCATCAAATCATCATATTAGAATGATTTCTGAAGGATCATGTGACACTGAAGACTGGAGAAATTATGCTGAAAAATCAGCTTCGCCATCAAACAAACAAATAACTTTTTAAATATATTCAAAAAGAAAACAGTGATTTTAAAACTGCAATACTATTTCACAATATTACTGTTTGTACTGTATTTTTGATCAAATTGATGCAGCCTGGCTGAGCATAAAACATAAAAAATCTTAATGACCCCAAACCAATGAAAATCTTTTACATATGAAAATGTTCAAAACTGACCGGTAGACTGCAGGCAGAAAGCACAGTTTAATCTAATAAAGACTTGTGATGATTTGTTAATAAAAAGATGAAATAATTATTAATTATCATGACCGAGGTATAAATGAACAATACGTTTAAAAATAAACTTAAAAGTGTGCTGCCGTTGTCCATGATGAGAGGTGGGTTACACATACAGCGAGCTTTGAGTTGTCCCTGTTTTGGACTGAGAGGCTCAGGGCAGGTGCAGCTTGGGATTTGAGGCCCCTGGCCATGTCATGTCCCTCTCTCCTACCATAACAAGAATCCCAGAGACTCCAGAGAGCAACAGTTGCTAAGCGAAAGAGGGAGGGGGTGCGGAAGAAAAAGAGCGAGGGAGTCTGTCTTTCACAGCTCTCGTGGCCGGTACACTATCTTTTCTCTCCCTCTCCTTTCTCAGTCCTTTAAATGGTCCTGTGTGTGTGACCCCTTTTCTAGGCCTCCTCTCTCCATGCCCGAGTGACACCTTCCCTATTAGCGTTCACACCGGCCGCTGTCTCTCTCTTTCTCTCTGTCCTTTTTTCATGCAGTTCCTCTCTCTCCCTCCTTCTTTCACGCTGATCGCACTCGTTCCAATTCATTCCCCACTAAGTGCTGCTGCTGAGGGCCCCAATTGAAAAGGTGGAGCTCGAGCCACACAAGCCTGAAAGGGCAGAGAAGAGAGGGAGGGAGGGAGGGAGAGAGAAGGGCAAAGGAAACCTGGATCTGTTATTCTTGGGACATGCACTGGGAAAACGAAAAAGAGAAAGGATGAGAGAGACGCAAGTGGCAAATTATGAATGGCCCATGAATATCACTCCTTCTGAATCAACAAAGAGGAGCATGAGTGAGTGAGCTAAAGGCAGAGAAACGGAGAGAGGGAGAGAGGACGAGAGAGAAGGAGCTAAAGGCAGTGGCGTTTCACCCCACGGTTTTGGCTCTTGGCTAATTAGCCGCAGAAGTTAAATTAAACCACCCACAGGAGAGAGGGAGAGAAAGAAAGAAAGAGAAAGGCAGAGAACGAGCGGGGGTCCTTGCTCCATCTGATCTGGTCCCCTCTGTGTCACAGAGGTCAGCTGAAACAAAACGGATGGAGCCCCACGTAAGAGCCCCCAGTATGAGCCGGGCTCGAGTCTACATTGTCTCCGAACCAACAATGGAGCACCGAAAGAATTTCTCTTTCTTTTCTTTTGTAAGAAGCCTTTTGTGAACTGAAGCACTTTGGTGTTGGAAGAAATTGGAGGGGTCGGAGTCACCCAAAGGGGTAGAGAGGAAGGGAGAGGGAGGGCAGGGTTGCCCCTCCACTCATTCACTCGAGTGTTTTGCATAATTGTTACATTCTATACTTGTAATTATCCTGTGATTTGAACCTGATAGTGTCTGCGCTAATTCATTTAGCTTTATTTCGCTGACTTTACTCATTCCTCGCTCTTTTTCTCCCCCCTTTTTTGATCTGCCGATTAATTAATTAGATCATAATTGTGATCGTATGCTTGCTTTGTTGGTTAATGGGGCGACTGCATGTGCGTGTGTTTTCCGGGTCGGAGGGGGTCGTGTTCATATCAACGATTAGACATGACGTGCGGCACCGAGCTGATATTGACTGGTTTCTGTGTCGAGATGGATAATGAACTCTGTAAGACCCTCTCACGCATCTGATAAACACCTTCCTCAAACACTCACGTGGATTACAGGTGTGATCCTCCAGAATTGTTTTCGCGCTTGTGCGTGTGAGCGTTAAATGCGCAATTGTGCATGTAACGGTTCTTTCTCCCCGTCTCGCTCTGCTCCACTGGTCCATGTTAATTTTAAACTCTTTTCTGACGTAGAGCGAATATCAAGCATCATCGCTGGACCAGCTGTTTATCCTGTCTCCATATGCCTCTCCAGTCAAAAATAACACTAAAAGGCCGTTTATCCGCGTTTGAGCTCTTAAAGCTCTTAAATAAATAAGATTAGACCAGATCCTGTGTCCTGTGTAAGCTGTGGTGAATAAGAGGTATAATATCTGATTTATGTACAGAATTATTGTCATCCCTCTTAGACGTCTGGATTCACTCGCTTTTCTCCATCTGTCTCTCTGTTTCTTGGCCTTCCTCTCTTTTTCGATCTATCTCTCTTTCTGGCTCAGAAAGCATTATGTTCTGCTAAGCTAAAATAAGGGTCTTCAGATGCATTGCTAATATCCAGTGTTTGGCACCCATTCGTTTTTCCTTTCAATTCTCCTTCTTTACGAAAACACGATGCCCTTAGAATGCTCTCTTCATCTCTATTGTCTATCTGATTTCTCCTCTTATAGATGTGCTTATTGAAATGTGGGCATTCTTAAAATACACAGCCATTGAATGCTCATACCTGTAGCTGATTCAGGGCTCCAGACTGAGACTAATGTGACTAATAATTCACAATACTAAGTTAAAATCGAATGAAAACTTAACCGTGATATGAGTTACTCAAAAAGAAGGAGTTACTAAAGTTACTAAAACGGTTCCAAACGCGCATGATAGTTAGCAGTTTGACTACTGACTACTTGACTACTGAGCTTGCAGTTGACTATATATATATATATATATATATATATATATATATATATATATATATATATATATATATATATATATATATATATATATTGTTAACATTTAAACAATATTGTATAAAGATTGTTTTGTAATGTTTCTTAAAAAGAAATTGAAAGCCATGTTTTTCAACATGTAGAGATAATTTACCATATTGAGCAATTCTGTACTTTGTCTCCTAAGAAAGTAATTTACATTTTTTTTAAAGAAGAATCATCATTGTTTGGGGTTATTGGCTCTCATCCCTGAGCCTGTGATGAGCTAAATCAAGTCCTGTTTGATGTTTATAAATCACTCTTAAAAACTCCTCAACCCCCCTCATTTGATCAGACTTTGAGAGACCGGTTGACAAAACAGGCATTAGTGCTCTGCAGGTCTGACTGTGCTGTATTCACCCTCCCTGCATCTTGCCGCAGCTCTGACTGATGTCCCTGAAGCGGAAGGATGGGTTTAGCGTTTAAACGGACAGACACAGAGAGGATCTTATTAGTATCAGAGTCAGCACTGAGCTTCTCTCCCAACTTTCACTTCAATTTACCCATGAATGGGCCTCTCCAAGATGGTCAAAATTAGTCTGTCAATTACATTATTATAAGTTTTTCCAGCGTGTCGAAACATCTAAGGGTCTTCTCAGACCCTACAGATACTCTGCAGGATATTCTGTTGACTGAGAATGTTTTATACCACATTGTTTTAACTATACTAAAGTTATACATACTATATCATATTCATTTTAGATAGGTCTTGCTCTTAAATTTGATTGGATGGTTTGAATATGTTAAATGAATGTTATGCATGTGTGACCAAACATGCAAGTTTTTATCTTTTTTTTTTTTTTAAATGTCAATGAGTTCTTTCCCCTGGGACTGAAAGATGATCTATTGCTTGGTAAAGGAATTGTTTATTGTGGTTATTTTACTGTAAAAAAAATATATATATATATGTTTAAAAAAATATATATGTTACCTGGTTGCCTTAAAATTGAGTTCATTGAAATTAAAAATTTGAGTTAATACAATGAACCTTTTTTGAGAATCGACAACTTTTATTAAAAGATTATTAAAAGATTTTGTAAGCATATTGGGTAATTGTGTGTGTTTTATTTGTGATGATGCAGTGCATTTTTTTATGTGGTTCAGATACAGTAATATTTTGAGTTTCTATTTATTAAACCAATTTCCTTCATTGTATCAACTCAAATTTTTGATTTCAATAAACTAAAATTTTTAAGGCAACAGGTTACTTACGTTTTTAAGCTAAACCACCAATATTTTTTTTTAGTGTACTATTAATTAATTGTATTTATTAAACAGCAGCAAGCAATAATTTCTGTGGTGAATTTTCCACTGGTTGGCTCTTTCTTCAGTTTATTGCATGTTAGACATATTTTATGATGATTTTAAAGACTTTTAGTTGAATTCAAGATTTCTGTCAGTGAATCACGTCTAGTGTCATTGTTCACACAGACTTTCTCTGAACAGTCGGATGTTCTTTATCTCTGTTGTACGTCTCAATCCGGCATCCATTTTGGTTGGGGCTAATGGTGTGACATTTAAAAACATGTTTGTGGGTTAATGGAGGTCTCCTGACTGCATGAGGCTCTATAATAGATATATTATAGTCTATTCTCTGGGATGAGAGGGCTCATATTTAAGAGAGAGAAAGAGCAAGAGCGAGTGTGTGAATGCGTGTGTGCGTCACACACCCACCTGCTCGTAATGACAATAGTTTAAACTCTATTCCGACATGAAGAGCATCGCTCCTGCTTTTTAAAAGATGACACATGCCTTTCCCCTCATCTTTGTGCTTTTTGAAACCAGTATGATTGCATCCGGTCAGAGTTGAGGGAGAAAGAGAAAAGGAGGGAGGACAACATAAAGGCGACAGAACAAATGAGCAAGGCTGATTTTTGAAAGTTTGATACTTTTATCTGTTTTTTCCCCCCCTCTGAAACTTCAAACAGGTTATTTAATCTATTCTCTCTCTTTCTCCCGCAGCTTCTATTCGCTGCTGCTCTCTCTTCGAGTAGAGTGCAAAAATGAAAAACGGGAAAAAAAACTGAAGTATTGTCATGTGAGCTGAGATTAATTTTAGATTGCTCTGCTGTTCTGCTTTACCTTCAAAGGACCTCCATTACGTGGCAGCAGATAAGGGTGAGGTGGTGTTAGCCGCTGTAGCCAAGAAGAAGGCTAATGAAATAGACGCAGAGGCACAAACATCTGCACCAGGTGAGAGAATTATTCACATGTTAGTTAGAATAAAAATGCTCCAAAATTACAAATTGGTGTTTTAATAATGTTTTGTAAGTGCAAATGATCCCTCAAAAACTTGATTATATGCGTGCTTTCATTTCCCCATTCAGAAAAAGAACGACATGTAAATAAAGGTAAAATTATTTAAAGCTGAAACAGGTTCAAACAGTTTTCCTGACGACTCTTTGTCTTTTAGTGTTTGATTGTCACACATATTAAGGCATAGGTGAAATTATTTTAAAACGGAACAGTTATTTATTTTAAATTCTCAGTTTACAGTTGTTGCATTCAAAACATGTACATTGTTCATTTCATACAGACTTTCACAATATGACGTAAGACGCATGTGACCGTGGCCGTGGCACCACTGGGAAATTAAAAAAGTCATTAGGTTTCGTAATGTTTAATCTCTTATGTAATTATATTTGACTTTTTGAAGGTTTTTTTAAATACGGTGCGCAGATGAGGAGAGTTTGATTCGTTCACATTGTTAATTGGCTGAATAGGACTGGTTTAAAGTGCATTGACCTCAGCTCTGATATTCTGTTTCCTACTGACCTGATGAGGACGTCCTACGTGCTGCTCATCAGCGATGTTCAACAAATATGTCCTAGGCCAAGAGGGCGGGCAGACATTCAAATGAGAAAGGGTAACAGAAAGAAGAGAAAAGCAAGTGGGAGATGAGGGACGGACAGCTAACAGGTGTACAGATGAGACAAGGGAGGTGTTTAGCTTCTAATAAGGGGGTGAAAACTTGAGGGTGTGTGTGTGTGTGTGTGTTTCCCACCCTGTCTGCCCATAAGCCTCTTAATTATGTCCTTGATGATTTCCCTGCTCTCTCACCCCAAGCAGACCTTAGCCTTGGAAGGAAGTGCTTAAGAGTGTGAATGTGAAATGAACAGATGGGCAAAGTAGTCAGTTTGAGGGCATTTTACCCCTGTTAATAGTTAAAATGTTGCAATTATAAGTCATTGCCTGAGATTTTTTTTTTATATGGTGCAAGATACCGCTCTCTCTTCCGTTTCTGTCAACTATGTGTACATTCTTGGGTCAATAGTTTCTTTCGGGTGCTGATATTGCATGTGTGCGTTTGTGTGCAGGGATTATTAGAGGAATATTTACAGGGAATTCTGTTGGGCAGCATGCAGGATCATAAATAGGGAAAGAGAGTGGTAGGATTCTGCATTGTGCTGTGCATTTAAAAGACAAGGTTTCTTGTTTACATTTGGCCAGCCTGAAGCAAACGTCTCACACTGTCAGCCAACCATGACTCTAACACACACACACACACACACACACACACACACACACACACACATACACACACACACACACACACACACACAAATACAAAAGTTACTTATTATTCACACATTATATGGCTGCCTTCATAAATAAAAGAAAGTGCCAAACAGCTTTAAGGGTATTGTTCTTTTGTAACTGCTTTTGGACGATTATTGACAATTTAGCAATGCTGCCTAGAGTCTCTTAAACAAATATAATAAAGTATCCTAAAGCAATATAATAGATAGATAAGTCAATCTATTAAAAAATGCAATCAATCAATTACATGATACATTAATTAATAAAATATTCACAAATTAGTGCAGGGCATTATGACAAAAATCTGTATCAATGTATTTTTTCAAGATTCTGGCGGTTTCAGGTATATACTTTTCATGACTGGACCGTTAAGTTTATTGTGGCTTATTTTACTGTCAGGAGTACATAGAAAATAAAAGTATTATACACTTAAATATGTAATATATAACAATGGTGGTCTTCAAATCAATTCAAATCAATTTATAAAACAAACAATTTAGTTTGTCTTTAGTTAAAATTAAATCAAATTAAATTGTAATAATTCTTTTAATTTTTGGATAATTTTACTATTTGAATTAAAACATTAATGAAAATATGTAATATTCCTTAACATTTTTAAATAAATTAATAGTAATAATAAATATTACTTTAAGAAGTACATTGTACTGTGCATTTCTTTCATAGTTTCTTAAAGTTAGACCAATTGTTTATTTTAATTGTTTTTAACAAAGTCTTTTG
Source organism: Pseudorasbora parva (assembly GCF_024679245.1). NCBI lineage: Eukaryota > Metazoa > Chordata > Actinopteri > Cypriniformes > Gobionidae > Pseudorasbora > Pseudorasbora parva. The sequence continues at coordinate 22,195,423 of NC_090181.1, forward strand.
TCTCTGTGTTTTAATAAACTGTATTATTATTATGATTATATTATTATTAATAATAATTGAAGAAATACACTACTGTGCAATAGTAATATAGTTCTTATTTCTTGAAGTTAAAACAAACATTTATTTTGACATGTTGTCGTGAAGACCTTTGAGTTTCTGTGCGTGTATATAATCAAATAAATATCAATATATCAAATAAAAAAAGGGTGAAATGCTCGTAAAGTTTTGGGATGCCTGCCTTTACATGCACATGAACTTAAATAACATCCCATTCTTAATCCGTAGGGTTTAATATGGAGTTGGCCCACCCTTTGCAGCTATAACAACTTCAACTCTTCTGGGTAGGCTTTCCACAAGGTTTAGGGGTGTTTATGAGAATTTGGGGCTTCTAGAAGCAAATTTGTGAGGTCGGGCACTGTTGTCGTGCGAGAAGGCCTGGCTCGCAGTCTCTGCTCCAATTTACCCCAAAGGTGTTCTATTGGGTTGAGGTCAGGACTCTGTGCAGGCCAGTCAAGTTCCTCCACACCAAACTTGTCCTTATGGACATTGCTTTGTACACTGGTGGGCAGTCATGTTGGAACAAACAACAAACTATTCCCACAATGTTGGGAGCATGAAATTGTCCAAAATGTCTTGGTATACGGAATCATTAAGAGTTAATTTCACTGGAACTAAGGTACCAAGTCCAACCCCTGAAAAACTACCCCACAGAATTTGTGTTTTATTTTCTTAGAATTATTACATTTACATTTACATTTAGCAACTAAATTATGCATTTAGCAGACGCTTTTATCCAAAGCGACTTACAACTCAGGAGAACAGGAAGCGATCCGTCAAGAAGAGGCAACGAAACACAAAAAGTGCCCTAAATACTAAGATTTGTACACTGCTCAGAGTAGCAAAGACCAGAAAAGGAAAGAAGAAAGGAGAAATAGAGGGGGAAAGATTTTTTTAAATTTTTTTATGTAAGATTAAGTGCTCATGGAAGAGATGAGTTTTTACCTGTCTTATTAGTGCTCAGTGAAAGTATTAAAATAACATCCCTAATAATGCATTTTCCTTATTTTTTTAAATATTTTTTTTCCCCCAGCCTAGATTCCATGTAGTCTCTCTCTTTGTCCGTCTGTCTTTCCATCATTCTACCCTTCCACCGATGTTTTGTTGTCACAGAAAATGACTAGTGCCCACTGTCTCATTGAGGAGTGTGTTGATTTGGTGAGAGAGTCAATTGTAAAGGAGGACTCTGAGAAGTGTGTATTAGAGAGATCATCTTATAGCTCATGAGACACAGGCGCACACACTGCTGTGCTGTAGGGTGTTCCCTGAGATCAAGTCTCACTTAGCGTCTCTTGTTATATGTAACCTTCACTGTCTCTGTCTGGGAGAGTAGTGTACTAGACGCCCATGTATTACACAATATGTCATGTTCTGTTTCTCGCTCTCCCTGTTTCATATAGAAAAGCTTCTACATTTCAAAGATTCTTCATGTTAAAGTGTTTTCCTCAGGGCATGGTGGGATTTTGTGTGTGATTTCAGATGAGTGTCAGTCAGCATACGGAGGGCAGACTGGAGTCAAGCTACCACCAACCAGCAGCGACAGACATGTTCATGACCCCAAACACTGGAGCACTGCATCAAGGTGTGTGTGTGTGTGTGTGTGTGTGTGTGTGTGTGTGTGTGTGTGTGTGTGTGTGTGTGTGTGTGTGTGTGTGTGTGTGTGTGTGTGTGTGTGTGTAAATTAACTACTCAAGTATATTTAGTTGTTAGCTTATACATTAGTAATTGCATTTCTTGAAATACCATACACTTGTGCTGTCCTTCTTATAGTATTTCTTCTCATTTCTTGCCATTGTGTCATTCCTATCTGTATGCTGTTATTTTTTTCTCTGGAACACAAAATTCTATTTTTTGGGAGAATTTTTATACAACAGTTATATTGACCACACAGATCTCAAGTTCCAAAACGGCAAATAATCTCCATAAAAATAGTCCATATAACTTGTGATGCGTAGAGTTGTGAAGCTATGTACTTTATGAAATTTACTGTTGGACACTATTTCACAATAATACTGAAAACCACCCTGATCTGAACCAAAAGACAGAGGTGGACAAAGTACATAACTTCATTACTTGAGTAGAAGTAACTACTAAGTACTACTGGTCAAATATTACTCTGTTACAAGTGAAAGTTGTAAAACAGAAGTAAAAGTACAGAAGTATTTGTTTTCACAAGTACTTTAGTATTAAAAGTAAATTTCCTTTTTTATGTCTATGCATTATTTTATTATTGTAGTATAAATGCACACTATACCATCATGGTTTAAGCCAGTCAGTGAAGCTCCATCCGACATACGAGCATACGACTACCTTAAACTAATTTAAATACTTGTAAAAAAAAAGAAAGATACAAAGCGATTTACAAAGCTGCTGTCACTTTAAGGCCGAATGCACGGATCCTATACTCTGATACACATCTGATATTCTCCCAACTGTTTACCTTCACTAAAGACATTGTTTATGTGAATACACGACAAAATGAACAGTTTGACATCTGTCCTCTTCCATTTTGTTATATACTATAAATTAAACAGTGTTCAAAAAATGCTGTGAAATCATTGAACTTCACGTGACCCTACAAGAGTGATTCCTGATAGGCTTTCTGCAAAAACCCAAACACTTTTTAAAGAAGAAAAAAATCATCCACTGACTTTTAAAGCTGCTACAGAAACGACTTTTGACTTTGAGGACCTTGATAGAAATGTAATGGAGTAAAAAGTACGATATTTGTCTTTTAAATGTAACGCGGTTAAAGTCATAAGTTTCCAGAAGAAATAAAGTACAGACACTTAAAAAGTGTACTAATTTACTTAGATACTGTCCACCTTTGCCAAAAGAAGACACTCCTCCTCTCCCGGTAATTCACCTCTTCTTCTTCGTTACTTTCTAGAGAGGTGAATTACCGGGAGAGGAGGAGTGTCTTCTTTTGGTGCCTTCTCAACACTTGGTGCCCGACGCACAGAGCGTGATGTAGCACTTTCCGCACTTTCATGTCGTAGCACAGCAAAAGTGGGCATCAAGGGCACATACTGACTGCAAAGTATACAAGCACCCTTCTCATAGACAAAACGGATACGCGACAGCCAGAGTCATTGTAAGTCTACAAGACCGATTCATATGAAGTGTGACATTTGGGACACGGCTGCTCTGTTGTTGTGTGTCGTCATCATTGTCCTTCGTTCTCTGGCGAATGGGTGATTTCATGCGCAGGGAAAGTTGAACGTGAATCAATTGCTGAAAAATGTGCCGTTGCTGCCAGATCTCGATCACGGAAAATCACATTGTATTTTACACACAACTAACTCAATCAACTCAATCATAACTGAAGCTATTTTCATAGTAGTTTATACTGTAGTTAGCACTAGTGACACCTAGCAGAATGAATGAATGAATGAATGAATGAATGAATGAATGAATGAATGAATGAATGAATTAATGAATGAATGAATGAATGAATGAACGAATATTTTCATTTTAAGTGTCATGCACTCATGTTGCCTAGGAAAGATGTCCATCTAAACTATCCAATCATTAGGAAAGATGTCCATCTAAACTATCCAATCATTAGGAAAGATGTCCATCAAAATTTTATTATATACATACAATAAAACAATATAATAAGCCACAACATCCTGACATAATCACAACTAAATCACCTCTCACGGTACAAAGTCTTTTGTCGTAATGTCCATGCCTTCTCAGCAAAGGTTGCCATACAAAAAGTTAGCTGCAGAATTAATTAATAGCAGAATTACAAAAATACAGCATATTTTGCAAAAGGTCCAAAATAACCAACTGCAGAAGCATACGTCAGAGCAGTCTGAGGACAGTGCCAGGCCATCGGTCTTACATCTCTGTCGGGCAGTTAAAGTGACGTGAAGGGTTAGTGGTTGGGGCGAGTTACACGATCGTCAGCACCACTCTAACTTCAGATCTGAGGCTATTGGCCCGGCGCTGCTGTTAGTTATATCTCACCTTGATATACCATATACCATGCTTGTGAAGGCATGTAAATGTAGGCTACTTTTAATTAAAGGCCCAACATATTAAGCATAATTTGACCTGTGTTACTGCGTGTCAGACTCAGGAGAGTAAGCAACTGAGTAGCTAACACACTTGTCTGGAGCGAAGGCGAGCATCTTGTTTATTATAAACCCATCCAATGTATCTGCACCAGGCACATTTTTTTAAAATGATACACCACCCAGCATACCCAGTTAAAGAAGTCACTGCTCGCCACTGCATGGGATATTTTAAGCAAACACCCACACTAACTCTTCTAGTGTGTGTACTTCACTTTAGCCTGGAGCATCACAATAAGGGTGTAGAGTAGATGTGTGTGTGTGTGTGTGTGTGTGTGTGTGTGTGTGTGTGTGTGTGTGTGTGTGTGTGTGTGTGTGTGTGTGTGTGTGTGTGTGTGTGTGTGTGTGTGTGTGTGTTACATGAGGATTGTCCTATTGTCTTATCCTCTCTCTTCTTCCATTGCTGATGACGGAGGAACCATTGACTCTGTGCTGACTCTCTTTCTTTCTGTCCCACTTAAGCTCCCTCGATCTCCTTTAAATCCTCTCTCTCCCATCAGCCAGTTCCTAGTGGACGACCCAAAGAGGATGGGGTGGGATTAAAGGGTTTTTAAAACACAAAATAAGGAGTTTTGTGTAATTTGGCAGCCTGACTCCCAGTTTACAGGCCTGTACTGCTACACGGCCGCATGCAAGACATCAGAGGGAGATGCTCCCACCCAGATAAATAGCAGTCAAGAGAGAGGAAATCCTCTCATTTTTCTCTTTTTATGTTTGTTTTTTTGGAGTTTTTTAAATTCTATTTAACCAGACTAATCTGGTCTCTGATGAAGTTTTATTGTTCTTTATGCCGAGCCAATAAGGCTTAGAGACACTGATTCGAGCTTCATGCCTTGCGTTGTGCTGGCAAAGAAAAAAAAGATGGAGAGTGAGCGAGAGGAGGAGTACAATGACTTGGTGGCATCACCGTCGGTTGTACTAAATCCAGCCCTGCGCAGGGAGAGAGGCAAAGATGCGCATATCTGGAAAACATCCCGAGTCCGACACACATCTGTTGACGTTTCCTTTTATTCTCACACAGACACACACACAACGCACTCAGTGAGACGCACTCCAGCTCTTGGACTCGTGACACTTTTTGCATCCGAGTGCATCTGTACATGTGTAGTGATGTGTATGTGTTTGTTCGCTTGTTTGTATGGTGTGGGCTGCGCCCCGTAGGCCTCTTTTTCTCCTCCTCCCTCGATTCCTTGTAAGCGGCGTGCATCACTAAAGGAAATAGAAAAACCACAGAAATTGGAGCCCATCTCCATCGCCAGTCGCCGCAGAATAACCCAAATCGCACAGCCCACAATACGACTGATAACATTCACGCGGTCTTCCACGCTTGCTGGATTTGACGGCATGCCGTAAGGTGGCAGCGCTTCGTGTTTTTTGGAATACCCATGAATCCCTGGGAAAGGCCTGACTCCCACACATAGCCTCTGTGTGTGTGTGAGATCCAGGCCCATCTGTTGTGAATGCTAGTACACACCGATTATATTAGTGTGAACAGGATAGTAACCGTAATGCAGAAGACTAGAACATTTCCATACAGCATTCAGTGTTAGTGTAAAACTGCTCTCGAGTCTGACCGTATGGGTTTAAAGAGATTTCTTTACTCGTTTTTTTTAGTCATACATGATAAACTTGATTCCACGGTCTCTCTTTCCCGCAATAGGGCTGCAGAAACGTCGACTTCTGAGGCTATGGATGACCTCTCTAACACCCATCGCACCTGGCCTTGGAAGCACACAGGTGTGTTCTTTTGAATACAACTCCTTTTGAGTAAATACTGTTCTCAAAGTAGATACAAAATAACAGGGTTGAATGAGTACATTGTTCTCAGTGTTTGGATCAAGGCGTACGGCTTGTTTTTCATGCTTTATTGGCATAATTTATAGTGACTGTGTGTTTCACACAGAGCTCTACTGCCACAGATAATTCCTTCATTAATGCCCTGAGAGTGATATCTTTCCTTCTGTTTTGCCCTCTCAAAAATAGGTTCAAGTTGACTGCCTTTTTTCTGCTTGTATTGTACTTAGCTAATCATCCTAAAACATGAATGTTTTATTCTTTTCTGTCCACAGAATAATTAAACTTTTTTACCCCATACATATTTATTGGACAGTACAGACTGTAGGCTATTACAGACATTTACATCAGAATTTTAATACATGCATAATCCTGAATGCTAATGGAACAGTCATAATTTAGCATGGAGAAACCCTCCTCCAGTTGAGCTGCAGAGGATGCTTGAACTCAACACTTCCACCCACTCGTACATACAGTACACTTACACGAGATTATCGAGCGATTGCCGCTCGGTCGGATCACCTGATTCAGGTGTGGCGGTGGAAAGGTGCCGCTGTGACAACTTTTTTAAAGACTTTAATGTGAAGCTCACTTGTAACATTTGTATGCAAGTATTCTTATGTTTTTTTCCCCCTCTCTCTTTAGAAATCAACCTTGTTGACCAGAACACACAGGTAATGTTTTATATAATATTATATCTATTTATTAATGCGTATTATTTAATATAATATACATCATATATTTCGCAGTCGATTCTGATAATTGTAATAATTACATTTTTATTTTGTGACTTATAGGTGCCTGAGGAAGGGAAACTGAAAGTTATTCATTTTGGCTTAGTCTAGATTAGTACAATCAATGCTATTAAAAATGGTTATTTTAGTAAAAAAAACACTACTTTCAATTAAATCATATATTTGTTTTTTGTTTTTATTCTGTTTTGATTACTTTCATAGCTTGATGCACAATGTGTGTTAAAGAATTTCTTGGAAAGGGGGTCGTAAGATACTGTTTATGGCCAGTACTGTACAGCCTTAAAACATTTTAACCTACTTCTCCATGGTTATTCCTGTTTCTGTCACATATATTTCCTAACCATTCTGGCTCATGACAGTCACTATCACATTATCAGAATGGATGTTTGAGGGTCTGTGCAAGCAGCTTTTTTTATTTTAGTAACACTTCACTTTCTTTGAGCATGGTGGCACAGAGGCCACACTAGTATCCCTGTCCTTGATCACAGGATCAGTGGTGCGGCTTGTGGGCTGGGTTTAATTCTCCACCTGTTTGGTGTGTGAGATTACATGCAGAAGAAATGCAGAAGGGATACGCAGCGCGTGTCTCTAAAGAGGAGGCTTCCGTTTTCCCCCCAGTCTTCATACACAGCGGCCGTGTCAGAACTGTCGCCGACCTGCTCTCCGAACTTAATCTGACAGCACCCAGCCATCCATAATCCCTCACTGTATCGTAATCTATTTACTCTGCATTCTAAGAGGATTTTCTTTTTTAAAAAGTATATATACAAGATATATAAATATGAATTGATGCTGGAAATGGAGGAAGGGTCAGGAGAGGAAGCTTTTGTGTTGCCACCTCTGTTTTTATGTCTGTCTGTTGCCTATTCTTTGCACGTTTTAAGGATAAATCAGTTCTGTTGTCACAGTATCATTTTTAAGCATATTTTAAAACATGTACAGCTTGTTTTATATATATATATATATATATATATATATATATATATATATATATATATATATATATATATATATATATATATATATATATATATATGATTTGTGCAATAAAAGAATTAGCAATTATGATGATTGATCCAACACCTCACCATTATTAATGTGTTAATCTGATTATTCAGTAGTTTTCAAGAGGCGTCTGTTTTATTTGAATTATATTTATATTGTCGTTGTTTTTTTAATTAGTCTGGCCTCCAGTCAGTGATTGTGTGCCAGGAACCATTTTCAACAGCTCAGACTTAAGCTTAAAACTTATAATCACACAGGATTATTTGAGAGATCACAGTTTTTCTGTAAATGACAACCTTGTAATCCTGTGTCAAGTCAAACTAAGAAAATGTTTAGGATCAAACAGTCTTTTTGGCAAAATTACTGAAATTTGATTGGCATATCATTGGGTTTGATAGATGATGAGTTTCTTTCACAACATCCAGAAGCATTGTTAGCTTCTTTTTGACAAGGGAGCTTAGATGTTCTGATCATGTTTGTGTATTTTACAGTATTATATTTGCAGTCTTATCCTTGAGGTCACGCTTTTATTCTCTTAATATTACATCTCTTTTTATTTCAATGGTACCAGTGCAGATGTTTTTATGAATTTACCTACAGATGTGCTGAGTAAAAGTTTTGTGTTCTTTGAGCATCCAGGGCTCTGCACTGTTCAGAGGTCTTGACATCTAATTCAAAAAGCTGTCATACGCCACCAGATATACTGAACAAATCTACACAAACAAACAGCCATTCATGGTTAGTGTTCATTTCCTGAATGGTTGTGTAAACTGGTTTTCAGTCCTCATGCTCCCTGTCAGATCATCAGCCCGAGGAAGGCCTTAGGATTCATCTGAGTGGTGAGGTGATGTGGCAGTCTGGTCACTTAATATGAGAAAAATGAACTTGACAAAATGTTCTCACCTCGATTAAGAGTTAATTAACTGTTCCCATTTTAATTGCAGCCATTAAGATCAATTATGTCACCACTAGGATTAGATTGTACTGTTTTTGTCAACTAACACTTGAGTGGTAAAAGAATAGGCTACATTAGTTGAGAGATCCTGTTCCAGTCTCTATCATATAAAAACACTTTGTGTTTATACTTATTTTTTGTCAAATAAGGAAAATCATTCAAATCACTGTTTTCCATTTGATTTATATATTTAGATGTTTTATTTACATTGCACGGATATAACATCTTCAAAAAATACCAATTTTCAAACCAATTACATTTTTCTACAAATATATTTTATATTTTTAGTGTTAGGCTTAGCCAATAGCCACTTGACTCAAACAAAAAATGTGCCTTTTCATTTAAAAGGCCAGAATACATTATAGGCTACTTTAAAACAATGGTAGGCTAATAATAATAAAACAATAACTTCGAGGTCCGATCTGTTTAGTTTGTTTTGTTTACGTCACACGGACTTTTAATTGACAAATATTTTAGCCTACCGTTTTTTATAATAGAAAAACATTACTAATGTCTATTTTAAAATATTTTTTTTTAATAGGCTATAATTTCAGTTTGTTTTTTTTTTTTGTTTTTTGTATTCTGAAGATAGAAAGCCCACATTACATAAACATTTTCTGACTTTAGGCCCCGCATAAAATAAATACATAATGAAACCTGGCAACATAGTGTGTTCGCAAGCAGATGAGAGAAAAAGAGCGTTCGTAGGCTATATTTATATATATGCCTATATAAAATAAAGAAGCCCAGGAAAAGTTGGGCCTATTAATAGTCGGATACAGCTAAACTATGTTATTGATCTAAAGATAAAGTTATATATGAGCTCAGTAAGTGTCCATCCTGACAGCCATAATGCCGCCTGTCATCTGTTCCTAAGACCTCAGCGTCAATACTGTAGAAATAAATCCCTCTGGTGGTTTTCCCACCCTCAGCGTTTCTGTAACTCGCAGAGGCCTGGAGTCAGCATCTCACCATCTCAGCAAACCCTTCGCTCATCACACTTCCGTTTTCCCATTAATGGTTTTGGCCGGTAATCTCTTTTACAGTTTTCACATGTAATAATATGGTGGCAATTGTGGACGAGCCGTCCCACTCGGGTGACATTTGGACATATGAGCATATCAGCAAGGCAAGAGTGGATTGCTTCCTACAGCAGTAATGGAAGCGTCCTATCCGCCTCACGAGCTGAGAAAATTCCACATTTTGAGGACAGTCCATCAAAATATTCTTGACCGAAGGGAAATGACTGCATGGCTTTTTGCTTCAATAATTCGATTTCGTTTAGTTTAAATCATTTAACACAGTTTTAATAATAATAGTAATAATAATAATATAGCCACTTTAAAAAAAAATACATTAATTAGGCCTGTAGCCTATAGTCTACTTACAAGGAGCAATAAACATAACGTAGGCTAAATCTTTCTCAGTAGGTCTAACTTGTATTTAAGTTGTGGTAGCCTAGTATTTTAGCTGTCAAATGTAGAAGCTGATTAAACAATATCGTCTGGTTAAATGACAATGTGATAGCCGATCGTGATATTTAAAGTAGGCTAGGTTAAAGCATAGCTTCTTTGTGCCTATTGAGTAAACGAAATGTCAGACCATAGCCTTCATGGTGAGTGCAGTTTCTAAAAACCTTTATCATATGTGTTCGTTCTTTAATCAAATTAAGACTAAGTTTAGGCGTCCACTCGGAAGGAATTTTTATTTTATTTTATTTTTGAACACCAAACTTTTCACCTTGACTTGGATATGTAATAACCTTTGCTTGTCTTCATGGAGGGTAACGGTTGAAATGCACATGCCATTCCATTTTTAAAATCATTTCCTTTCAAAATTACGAAAACTGGCGTTAGATGTTACAACATTTTCCGCCATTCCAAAAAGTTTACGTAAGGACAAAATATCTAATGTCTAAAAAAGGGGAACTTTATTTAGGCTACTTGATAGGCTACACTTCATCAAAAAAACAAAAACAAAGGGTTGTTACCAATAGTGTAAATGACGAACTCCATGAGTTCATATATGGGCATGAAATCACCTCGCCAGCATCATACCAGCTTGTGTTGAAAGTGTTCGACCGAGCAGGCCCTGTTTTTTTTCTCTCTCCCCTCGGGCTTAAGCAGGTGCTCCACGCGAGGGCGTGTCCGAGCTCCTCAAATGATTCCCCAGGAATACAGGACGCAAATGTTTGTTTGATGCAAATCTTACAAATCCATTCATGTTTATGTAGTGTCGCTGAGCTGCGATGGCGTCTCAATGCGAGCACAGTAAAACAAATACGCGTAATGTTCTCCTGAGCGAGGTGTTGATTCAGCTGCCAGGCCAACACATAGATAATTAGCACACAACAACAGTGAAGCTAATTAAAGTCGTGCAAATGGGTTATTTTATTATTATGCTACTAACGATATTGTTCTGAAAACAAACAGAACGTGATATTCATAGTAACGTCGAGCAGCATTAGTGTCTTTCAATGCGCAAAAGTATGCCTAAATAAATACCCTACACAATAATGATAGGCTATTATAAATTATTAAAACAGAAAGTCATAAATTAGGACTTGAAATAATGCAGGCCTTCCTGTGATGAGACATAAACAATTTACTAGCGGTGCACATTCTTTCTATCCGGTGCTTAATCGAGCAAAAGGAAACTTTTTCTGTTGGAACACGTTCATCTAAACAGCTCTGCCGAGCCTTGTTTTTCTCCAGCTATTTCTTTAATGGCCCGGTGCCTGACTGCTGCCTCCCTCCCGCTTTTGACCCATTAACCCAGACCCACCCACGTCATTACCGAATCAGAAGAAGCGATATCGCTCCGGGTTATTTTGACGAAACGCTCTTGTGCTCCAGAGCGCGCGGAGATTCTGCTGGGAAGCAATTATCGCGAGCGCATTCAATTACGACCTGATCAAATGCGTTAATAAATATTTAAGAAATTTTGCGGTGCCGTGGCCTTTAACAGTTTGCACAAAAAGACCTTCAAACGATTGTGTGTTTTCTAATGCCCAGCTGAATACAGGCCTAGTTAAAGTCCACGGTTTGAGTTAATCAATTTTACACCACTGCATACACAGTTTTAGCATCCATACCCACAGCAAATAACCGATTTATTGAGGAGCAAAAACTTAATCCTTCCCACATAAAAAAATGCAATCAGTAACATGCGATTTTTCACTCACGCCTTAAAATCCTCACAGTCCGATGGAAATAAATCAATGAATTGCATCAAGTTCAGTGTAGATAATCATGCAGCTCTCAAAATGGTTCAGTGGTTAAACAAAAAATAAAAAGCTGTACTAAATTCAAAATGCATACAGGATTTAAATAAGTAAAACTGAGGTGCGTTTATTGTATTTTGTAACGTATTTATTCGTTCGTTGAGTTGAAAACATTTGCAACATGAGAGTAAATTTTGGGTGTTAAAAATCGGACATACCCCAGTCAGAAGTCATGTGAAATTTTGGTAGTTAACTGATCTTTATTACGGACATGAATGTAATGATCTGCGCCTGCAGTACATTCAGCATTTCATTGGCATTTGGGAATTCTTCCTTAACCAGATTTCTCATCCACGTGATTTTTGTTCTTCAGTTCTTCGGTTAGAGCAATTAATTCAAGTGCTGTTAAATGCATCCAACAATGTTAATCATGCCCGTGCTCTTTCACCGCAACACATCTTCAAATCCTAGTTTACCTAATGAAATATCACAGCCAAATATCCCCCACTCTAAAAATGTCCAACATATAATTAAGTTTTTTTTTTTTTGTCTTAATTTTTTTTTTATTCACATGGTGTTCTCAATATAAAATCCTATTTATTTTTTTCAGGGTAACAAAAATTGTTTTTCAGTATATCAAATAAGTCCAGTGGCCAATTCTTGATCTTTGGATTATTTGGGGAAAAGATTTACATAAAGTCGTTTCAAAGTCTTATTAAACCATTTGAAATCCAGTAACACCAACTAAATATGGTCAATGTAACTGACCCAAATACATATGTACACAATTCAGCTCTGTTAAGCTGACTAGAATCTGTCATCCTAAAAAATAACCATATTTAGAAAATGAAACAGCTGTACAGGGTTTGAGAGGTGGAGGTAAAACGGTCGCTGAGCGTTCAGTGTCCCGTGTAGAAAAACAGTAATCCAGAACAGGCAGGAGAGCGAGGCGAGTTCGGCAAAAACACTTCAGAACCAGAACTCGTGGTCGAGTAAATGTAATTCAGTCTCTTCAGTGACAAAAAAAGGGAAAACTAGCTTTCATTTCCCTCCACAACTTTGCCATTTTCCCCTTTCTTATCGCTAAAGGGGAGGGGAGGGGTGGGTGGGGGGGTGGGGGTACGAACATCTAACTATTCTGTTAAAATCTGCAAGTCCATATATATTTTTCCTTAAACTCAGCACACTATTAAAACAGAGAGATGGTGGAAATGGAGGGCATTTAAAAAAAGAAATCAGATCACAAGACTTGGAACCTCCAGGATGCTTGGTCTTTGTAGTCCAAACAGTCTGTAGTGTTAAAGTTCAGCTTCCAGGAGGAGGCCGTTTGCTCCTTGTAATCCAGGCAGTCAGAGGAATTGAAGGCCAGGCCAGTCCCACTGTAGGCCTGGTGATGATGGTGGTGGTGATGTCCTGAGGACTGACTGATGTGGTGGTGGGGGTGCGTGGGCATGGACGAAGCCGTCATGGGGCTGAGCTGATGAGGGTGGTGGTGAGAGTGCATGGGGGCCAGATAGGAGCCACAGTCCACCCCACTGAAGTAAGAACCGGAAGGAGTCGGGTAGCCCTGGCTGTAGCCGGTGGTCTGGTTGTAGGGCATGGGGTAGGAGGAGCCGGCCGTGCCTGAGACAGAGCGCTGCATGCAGGAGGCGTTTGAGGGAGCGACGGGCTCCGGTAAGGAGACGGACGGGGGTGCGGAGCCGGGAGAAATGGCAGGGCTCCAGATTGAAGAGACAGTACTGATAGAGGTAGAGGTGCTACTGATGCCCGTGTTATTAGTGGAGGAAGAGGAGGAGGAGGAAGAGCCAGCACTGGAGACAGCTGGAGGCGTGAACTGGCCACTGCTCTCTGAGCCCGTGCTCTCCCGGGTGGGCGAGGATTTCTTCTTTGCAGGTCGTGCTTTAGTGCTGCTGCCACTCTGCTGCTGCTGACGACATTTGGCACGACGATTCTTGAACCACACCTGCAGGACAGCGAGAGGAAACAAAAACACTTAAAATACACTTTGAAATTCTGTTTGAACAATACCTTTAATAATAGGCACATATGAAAAAAAGGGTAGTGCAGAGTCCATTACGCCCAACACACACACACACACACACACACACACACACACAGCCCCATTAAATTATTATGGAGACCTTCCGTGCATGGCTGAAGGACATGTTGGAGAGCCATTGTGCAATATCAGAGTGGAAAATAGCTAGTTATTAGCAGTTCCTGGCTTTAATTTGCATGCAGGGCCTTTCTGCTTTACTGTGTGGATCTAATTTCACTGCTTGTAGACGGCTGGGTGATAGCAGCCTATTGAGTTTCTCCGCAGAGATGGTAATTCAATAGTGGAAGGAGGGTCTGACCGTGTAAAGCGTTTTGTTTCATGTGCTTATTAAGAGCAAATAAAATTGCTTGGGAAATTGACAGAGGGTTGCTCCTTTAAGCCTCAGTTCACTTCAGAAAAGGCATTATTTGTATGCAAAAATCCACAGCAGACTGTGGGAATTTTACATTTCCTCATCACTGTGATTAAAAGCTCATTCACTTTGATGTAAATATCAGTGATCCACCATCATATATTTGGTCTATATGGCCACATTTTTCAGTGCAGTTCAGTTCAATTCAAAATCCACTGGTTTGGGGAGTACTAATTATTCAAGCACAATATTAAATTCTTTCATGCTGGATAATTCAAACGTGTCAAAAAAGGCCAAGTCAGACAAACAGAGGAACAGAAATCACCTGCCAATTCACCCTACTAATGACTATAAGGCTGACAAGACAAATGTCAAACACACCCACCTATAGTCTATAATAATTGCAATAGCCTAATTGTAATCATTACAAACTACTACGAACTTTTTTAAAAATCAGTAGGGGGAGCAGCTGAGCATAAAGCATTAACGAATGTGTTTGGAAAGTTATTATACTTGAACAATTGTTTCTTCTAAAGGAACCATTTAGTCTATTTAGATTTTTTACTTCAAACATTTAGTGGTTGCATGTACCTGGACTCTGGATTCAGGAAGGTTGATCTTCAGTGCCACCTCCTCTCTCATAAATATGTCCGGATAACGAGTTTTGGCAAAGAGCGCTTCGAGAATGTCAAGCTGTGAGCGCGTAAATGTCGTTCTTTCCCGCCGCTGCTTCCTGGGCGTTGCTGGGGGGGAAATTAGTCACAAAATAGTACACAGGATAATATATTATGATTTTGTTTACATGTGATAGCAAATAGCTTCAGGACATTTTCAAGGACTATTCTCGGAAATGAAAATAATTATACCTTAAAGCGTTTTTTAAATTATTAAAGAGGGTTTTTGCATGTTTGTTGTTGTTGTTAATAGGCTAATAATAAACAGGCTAACGATGCAATGTGCATATGAGGTCAAATACGCCCTTTTTAAACATTGATAAAATGCACTTCAGAAAATTTCAGTTAAGTTTCATTAAAACATTTTCTAACAAGTAGGCTAGGCCTAAAATAATTATAATAATAAAATAAAAAAATACATTCAGCCTACGTGATCCTTGCTCGCACTGCGCTTTGTTAAACACTTCATTGTACACGTCAAACGTGTTAGTTAGCCTATGTACCTGGGTATCCGACGGACGGGTGCAGTAGGTCCATGGCCGCGCCGCTCAGCCCCAGGCCGTTCATGGCGTAGGGGGGCTGTTTGAGGTATGACATCATGCTAGAGGCAGTCACGGGTCCCCCCAGATCTTGCCAATAGTTCGATTTCCCCCGATGTTGCAGTTTGACGAAGGACGGACCCGATTTAAGTTACTGAAACATGATTTTAATTATTATTAACAACTGAC
This sequence comes from Pseudorasbora parva, assembly GCF_024679245.1. Lineage (NCBI taxonomy): Eukaryota > Metazoa > Chordata > Actinopteri > Cypriniformes > Gobionidae > Pseudorasbora > Pseudorasbora parva. Next base: position 22,211,107 of record NC_090181.1, read on the forward strand.
AAGAGCAACAGAAAAAAAAGCATGAAAATGCAAAGTAAATTAATTGAATAGCCTAGTAGCCTAAACCATGTCCTCTGAAAAATGATTATAGAAAAAGTAGGCCTATAAATAAAGTGACAAACTAATTGGTTTCATCGTTTTAAATCATGCAAACAACATTAGCCTACCATTTTCGATTATGATAATAGGCTACTGATAATAATTCGTATTAATTTACAAAACGAAAAAAAGAGCATAATGGTGAAAACTGATACAATGCCTGACGCGAATTAAAAGTATAATTGTATTCTAGATAGGCTATTTCAAAAAACGTTGTCTTTCTATAGGCTAGGTCTATATTTTGTAACCCTATTTCACCTAAAATGTGAAGTAGCCTATTAATGTTCACCATTTTCTGATATTTCTTATATAAAATAAATAATAAAGCATTTTAAATAATTTTGCAAGAGTTAGCTGCATTTTAAATAATTTTGCAAGAGTTGGCTACATTTATTGTTTAAGCATCCTAATTATAAAAAATGTTTAAAGAACGGCTTTACAGAAGCTTGTCTTATCTTAACGGGGATATAAAAACAATGTGCGGTTTAAATGTAGCCTATTTATTAAAAGAATGTAAAAACTTGCAGGCCTGATAAACATGCTGATCTTCAGGGTTACACTGAATATAACAATTGTGTAAAACACGTGATATAAATAATATTTATTATTAATTATTTAAAATAGGCTAGTTTTGTTGAACTCAAAAGAGTTAGGATAAAAGAGAGCTAAAGAAAATGTATATACTCGTATATTAGACTTTTTTTTTAAACGTATGCTTTATTAACGCGTTGTATTAATTTTGTTAGTCATTCCATTTTTAACCAAATGTAGGAGCTGACTGTTATCGTGGAAATGAATGTGGATGGGCCCCGTGCTGAGAGAACCGAATCGTTTAGAGTTCTGTGTATTCCAGTCTATTCGTTGCTTATTCTCGACTCTGTAAAGACTGGTTAGAAAGAACACATCTACGTGCAAATTAACTCAATTACAATGCAGATTAGACCTCTGGGGAAACACCTTCATTTCTTGGCCTTATCACCAAAATAAATTAACAAAAACCAAAACACGCCTCTCCAATTACTCTCCAATTGAGCTGGTTTAGGCTTTACAGCGGCGATTAATTGATATTTGCAAAAATGCTTGGTTTCAAACATACGGGCCACACATTTTTTTATTTTTGGGTTTAATTAATTTTGAAACATTCTTCTAAGCGACTATGACAATTAGCCTACCAGACGGCGCAACTTAAATAGCCTACACCACTGGGTCGGACGTCGGTAGAGTGAATATAGCCTAGTCAATAAAAATAGAAAACTTTTGCTTAAGCTACTCCAAGAAAACCAAATGTATATATATGCTACACCAGAAAAAAACCCAAAACAAATATTGTGCCAACATAAAAAACAAGAAATGTAGCCTATTCTAACTGAAACTTGTAGACTATTAGTTCCGTTTTGTGAAGTGTTCAATCTAAATTAAACGGCGCATTTGTTCTTACCTTTTTCAGAACCCTCCGTCCTTCTCCTCTCCTCAATTTTTGCAGTCGGACCAGACGATAAAAAATATCCACCAATGGAAGAGTTCAGGAAGGCAAATCGACCGAGTAACCTCACCAAATAAATGTCGTCTAAAACTCTCCTCAAAACTGCAGCAATGTTGATATGGCGCACGTGTCTGGCTGTTAGCCGGGCTTGTTGTAGCCTATTGAGAGTGTGTTCCCGGGGTTTAAAACCACATACATTAAACTCATTTGCTTTGGCTTTCTCGTTCGTGTCTGTCACTAGTTTAAGGTGATTGCTAATGTAGACGGATGGAGATTGATCACCTTCTCCTAACCCTGCCTCTCTAAGAGCGTAGGACACCTGCAGATCCGCCCACTCCAGCCAATCGCTGCTCAGTCTCTTTTTGATTGACAACTGTCACAACCAGTCCACGGACAGAACCTCTTTGAAGCCCCACCCCGTGCTGACTAAAGACATCAAGACCATACACCGTCCAAATAAATCTTTAGAATTTCGAGAAGACTTAAAATATCAGGAAAAGTGACGACAATACAGTTAAACATTTATTAATATTAGCTGAATAAATACATTACAATGTGGGCTTCACTTGGGCTACAAAAGTCGTTATGAAATTAAGGAAGGCTATAAAATATTTAAACTAGGCTATTTAAATGATAATATTAAAAAACGCTTGCAATATTGGGCAAACCATTTAATTAGAAAGTCGAGTCAAAACTAAACACAACATTTGCATAGTTGCTTAATTACAGTTGTAACAATTGTTTTGTATCTTAAAATTTATTTTATTTGGTATAGCCGACCGCCAGAAAAAAAATCGGAGACCTAGGCCTATCTAATAGGCCTATTGAAATATTAATTTAGTTCATGTAAAGGCAGAATTTGCCCACGTAGATTAATCAGTTTAATATAGCCTAGTCTAATTAGCCCTACATCTATATCCTCTATTCAAACCGTTAAAAAAGAAAAAAAGAAAAGAAAAAACATTACGGCTTTTACTGAAATGTCAAAAAATAAAAATAAAAATAAAAATAATAATTAAAAAAAAATATCACAAAGTAGGCTACCGTTTGATACCAAATTTAAGTGATCGATTCATGTAGCCTAGTCTATCGATTTAAAGCGGGGTAAAATGCAGCAAAAAAGTCTGATTTATCCACTTTATCTATTTTCATTTTTATTGTTATTCGCCTCATGAATATTAATGAGTGGCTAATCCCCACTTAGAATTACATTTCAGAATAGTGTGCGTAAAGTTTAATAGGCAGAAGGAGAGGAAACGTGAAAGGGAGTGAAGAAAAACTCGGCTCTTCCAGAAAAGAAACGAAATCAGCACATAGAGAGAGTCTGAGCCTCAGAGAATCAAAGAAAGCACCTTTCAAGCCTCACTTTCCCAAAGAAATGCCAATAAAATACGGTAACAGAATATCACGGAGGGCGCGGTGTTTCCTTAACTGTTTCTGAAAGGCTCAGAAGATCTTAATAAGGCTTCGCTCGGTCCTTTTGTTGATCTCACAAAATCAACTCATTCTAATTGAGGCCTGAGCTGAAAGCGACCTAATGTTCAAAGCAAGTGACCGCCGGAGGAACGAAATTACATTTTTACTATATGGGGCATCCAATCAAAGGCCGAGCGGCTTTACACGTTCTTCTATAGATCAACAAAGTCATCGACAAAAGTACTCTTGGGAATAACAGAGATGCTGCTGTTAGCCGTCAATAGACGCGGAAAAACTAAAGAGAAAGTTATTGGATGCTGCTTAGAAGTAGTACGGTGACAGGGAATGCGCATATTAAATGTTTATAGGCTACTGCCTGTTTAAAGCACAAGTGCTGCTTCCAGTCCCCCATAAAGAAAGATTCAACCTGCCCTTAAACTATTTCCACGAATAATAATAATGATAATAATAATAATAGCTATTAACAACAAAATGTGATCCTCAAACGCACACGAAAGAAATAGCTATACAATTCCTGCATTTTGTCCGTTTGCTGGTTTATTCTTTCGGCCCTGATGTTGCTAAGACCCCGTGATAAACCCAGAACAAGTATCAAGTTATCAGGTTGCAAGAAGCTTTTGTAATAAGAGTATTTTGTCTAATCCCAAATTGCAGTCGAATTTTCTAAATGCTGAGCTCGTAAATCTCGGGATTAGAGGAGGCGAGAAGAGGAGGGGGAAAAGTTTGGTTTCTTTAGCCGGCAGGATGGGAGCGAGTCGGCGATGTTGTCGGTCCTTATTAAAACGATGATGCATAAAATATATTGAAACTCGTAGAGAAGGCTCGGTACCGTTTTCCCCGGTGTATTTTAGGACGAGGGAAGGATTTTCGGCCGTCGAGGGGCTTCGTCAAGTCCAACTGCTCAACACCTGAAGTCAGGCCGTGGACTTCAAAGCAACTGGATCCACAGAACGCGCTCTGGGACTCGCGCATCTCTGCTCGCGCTGAGATGCTGCACTGCATTCTACGCTGTTTTGGATAGCTCTTTTTTTGCCTGTGATAAGAACATTGAATTTTAAAAGCATTTTTAAATAATTTGTTTTACACAATAAACAGTTGGGTTGAGCCAGAACAACAGTTGGCAAATTGACAACAATCAGGTAAGGGAATTGTGCATTTTCACAAATGCCACTGCATGTGACTGTGTGAAAGAACTCGATACGATGTTTATTTTTAATTTATTTTTTAATTAATCTTTGTATTTGTGTGTGAAATTCAGAGAAAATGCCTAACCTAGGCTATCTAAACTTTATGATAGTTGCCTGACTGAAATAGAACATTAAATGAGTTACGATATAATGTTAGTAAGGAACCACAAATGCATCAAATAGCTATGTATCTTTTTTCTTTCTTTTTTTTTTTTTTTACAAAAAAGAAAAAAAGTTTAAGCGATTTGAACAGATAGCCTATAGCTACAATAGCCTACGGTAAAATATTAATATTCCATCCCACGTTTCACTGGGACAAATCAGATGTATACATACACATCTTGTATTAAATTAGGCATCTGAATGGACTAGAAAACAGTTCAAAGCGGTCATTTAGATATGAACACCACGCTACCGTCTCATCGGGATTACACGGACCTCGCCACAGGTCTAATGCATAAAATTATGACATGCGTTTCAAGCCTCTCACAGGCTCAAACTCTCCGAATAGTAAAAGCAACAAACAAATGTCCTTTCCGCCGCCGTGTAATGGGTTGTGAGCGCCAGAGAGTGTCTCCTATTCAGAAGATTATACCCTCATATGTGATAACTGCAAAATAATAAAAACAAAAACAGAACGCCCGGGGGGAAAATGAAGGTAGGCTACAGTCAGACCCAACCATCAGCAAATTAATGTGGAAGTATTAGAAGGGCTAAGGGAGGACGTCAGCTGTCAAAACTTATTTTGCTCGTTAAATGGAGGATGCGAAGCTGCGGTGATGACTGTTTGGCTCAGAATTAAGTGTCTGAGGGAAAGCAGATGCTTTGGACAGAGTGCTTCTGCCTTAATCTCCCTCCGAGGAAAGACCTCAGACAAAAGAAAACGCAAACATTCATTTAGAAACAACCGTAAAATGCTGGGGAATTTTACCAAAGCGAGCTGGACGTCCCTCTCGAGTGCCTGCAAATTGTTTTATTAATTGAAAAAGAAAAAAGAACATCTGTCGTGTTTCGTCATAGTGCGAGTTCATATGGTTTTATTTGAAACGTCAGTCCAGTCAGAACATAGGAAAAATAAAACACTATGAATTAAACTGATTAGACCTATTGAATTAGGTTACGCGTGGTAGGCTATAGACAGGCAAATCTATGCAATAATGACAAAATAAATATATACAATTATTGGGAATTTAAAAAAAATATATAAAATCGAACAGAACTGCATAAACGACAGAATTTAATAAATGTGTTCTAAGTTTATTCAGTATATCATCAGCTGAATAACGATGACACAATTTCACAATTCCTTTCAAAAACACAATTCCTTTATAAAAACAAGGCCAAATCCATTATCAACACCCAAAACCACACGAGCTTCTGTTTGATTCGAGTATGAAATCATTTGAATTTTATTGAACAGAGATATTTATAGTACAGTGGAATAAATAAACCGGTGATGCTCATACAATAAAGACGTGAAATATGCGGACAAAAGGCTCCCTTCTAACTATACAATAAATATTAAAGTTTTTGAGCAAATGTACAGGGTTGTGAAGATGATTACTTTAAAATCGTCTCAAACAGTAATAAAAGCAAACAGTAATAAATTACTCTGATCGTGACTGCTTTTGAAAATAAAGTTTTTTTTTACCCGGGCCTTTTTAAGCCTCAAACTGTGAAATGAAATGTACAACATGACCGTTTATTTCAGTTTAAGCACTCGCAGTATTTCACTCTTCTCACTAAAGCAAGCTCTAAAATGTTTGGTAAACATAAAAAAGTAATTAAAACACAAAATACATGTTTTTTTTAAAAAATGCAACAAGTCCCCCTTCTCAAATATTCTACATGTAGAAAGTTGAGTAATTAAAACATTTCAGCTCTTGTTAGAGGAGAACATGCTGATAGATTTTCTTAAAACTGAAATGTGATATGATTTTGAAACCCAATCCTATTCACAAACAGAAAATGTCCCCAGTTTATGTGCTGTACCGAAACTTTGAGTTATAATTTCCTCTAAACAAAAAGGTTGTGAATGTCTTAGTGTTCTTAATTTGAATTATAATGGATTTAACCATTTAGTCAGAAAGTTTTCAAAATTGCTTTTTGCATCTCCTCAAATATTAGTTCCTTAAGTACCTTGTTTGTGAGATCCAACAAACCAAACCTAATAATAAAGTTTTTAAATTTGTGTATGTGAAACGATAAATCTCTCTGGCATTAATGACACAGGATGCATCTCAGGGCATTCACCAGTTCTTCAGCCCTTAGATCATAAAAAGATCAACATATGAAGATTTCAAACAACAATAATAAAGTGTATGCTGTAGTCTCTAGGACACGAATACATTTCAAGACTTTGTAGTGTACACGTCATCTTGCTTCTTTGTTGCTTTGGAAATGACCGTCACTGAAGAACGCACTTCTCCTCTTTTTTTGCCATCTTGCCTTTGTTCTGTTCCAGGGTTCTCTCCAGGTGCTCATCTTCCTCTTCAGCCCTGCCAACACACACGCACACAGGACACACAGGATCAAAGGTCACAGACAGGAACACAGGAGAATGCCACCTGCACCTCCACCACCTATGACCTGTACTCTGTCTGAACGGCTTCAGAGTCACTTTGGATCTTGAAATATTCACAAGCCCTCTCTGCCTGACTCCACCCCCCACCCCCCAAAACCTAAACATGCTTGGTGGCAAAGAGAATGTGGGTGACTACAAACTTTGGCCTTTAAACCCTGCCTGAACCACGCTATAGGGCCTAGAGGATTAATCCTGGCTCTAGTAATCCCACAATGCCTTGCGGCAGAAGGACTTACTCTTTCTCCTGGGCGTCCAGGTCTCGGACCAGCGCATCACGTTTGTTGACCAGTATGACAAGCTCATCCAGCAGCAGCTGCTCTCGGCGCTTTTGTGCCTCTGTCTTCTGCCAGTCTGGAAGATAGAGAGGAAACATGGGACAATGTTAGAGAAAAAGCTCAGGCTGATCACTAATCACTTCATACCACATTCCCACACAATCCAGGAAACAAGATTAAAAGTAATAGTTCAGTCATCAGTTCTGTCATCATTTACTCTTTGTCGCTCAAAACCTGTATGTCTATTAAAAATGAAGATATTATGGAAATGAATCGTTGATTTGGAGCCCACTGAGTTTCAAATATATTTTCTATTCCGCAGAAGAAAGTCAAGCTTTGGAATGACTTGATTTTGAGTGAACTATCACTTTAAAAGACACAGACGTCATATACTGGGTTTTAATAAGAAAGACATCACTGTCCCGTAATAAAATATTCAGAAAAGAAAACGTGGCCCATAATATTGTGGCGTTATTGTGAAGTTGTACCAGGGCACCCACAGGTTCCTGTATGGAGAGCAGCCACATGGTGAAATTCAGACAAAACAGATCTGATAACGCGAGTGAATGCGAGGACAGTGCTTTGAGTACACTAACTGCTTTCAGACGCTTCAAAACGGCTCCCAAAGAGACGCACTGACGCCATAAGGAAAAATTATTTACATTAAGAATAAATGGCAAAAAAAAAATCTGTCCATAAGTACTATAATTCACTATAATAATACTCTAATGGAAGAAATGGATTTGTATGTTTTTTGTTTTTTTTTAGATAGAAATTGAATGTATAAAAGGTGCGTAACTATAGCGAAGGTCTCTGTGAGGTGACCTGCTCCTGTCCCCCTGCCAACAACAGGTCTGAAATATCAGCCAGGCAGACGAGATCAGGCCTTACTGATACCAATGCAGATTAGGGCCCTGCTCACAGCCAAGGGGAAGTTATCTTACCGAGCCTATTCTTTAGCCCGCTGTAAGAACAGACTGTACTAGTGTCTTTACACTGCTTTATTAGCACTCCCTCATGCACATAGACTCACAAAAATACACACACACAAAATCAACTTCTTTTATATAGAGCAACCAATTTCTACCAAACATAAAAAATATAAATACACATTTGGCCTTTTTAAAAGTCAGTAATGTGCTTCATTCAAATGAAATATTTCTGCTGCGGTTATGTGAAATTGCAGTGTGGTCCCGAAAGGTCTGCTCGTCGCTCTTGTTTAACCTCTCCGCCTTTGAAGTGAAGCGCAGTGGCAAAATGAACACAGTTCCAATATTTGAAAGTTATTTGACCCCCAGCAGCTAAATAAAAGTCTTTGGTGTTTCTGAAATTAGGCTTCAGAGAGGCTAATGCTAAATATTTGTGAGGATTTGTCTCAGCTTTAACAAATTTGCCAAATTTGAACAAAAAACATGGTACATTGTTCTTTAAAGAGCAATTTAGCTATTTGCAAAAGTGAGTTTAATTCTCTGTTATGCTAGTAATGCAACACAGGCCGGCCATTTCCTGTGTGCCTACAGTGCTGACTGCATTTAACTTCCTGAAGGCCAGACTGTTTATCCTGCATCGCTCTCCATACGTCTGTGTCTTTCACGACCCTCCTCTTTAATTCGCTCTGTCGTTTCTGCTACCCCTCCGTCAAAAACGACAATGCCTAGTTCACAAAGACCTGCCTGGAGGGTAGGCTACGACCAACAAAAAGTTCTCCTGCATGTCCCAAAGAGGTAGAGAGAGAGAGAGAGAGAGAGAGAGAAAGCCCCTCGACTCTTTACCTCCTCCTCCTGTTCCCCTTCAGCATTCTCAGCCAAAAAGCCACAGATCCTCCCCTGCACCTCCGGCAGAGGCCGCATGCAGCTGTCAATCAAGCGGGAGCGGCACCGCCCCCCTCATTAAGAAGGTAAACAATGAATATGGACGCAGAGGGACACGGCAGAGTGAACGAGCGATCGCAACTCGCCATAAAACACTAACGGAAGCTGCTGCCTCCTCTCTTTCCTTGAAGAAGAGATGGATGAAGACTATTTGGAGTTGTTGGTCGTGGTGGGTTGGGGGGTTCAATCCTTTTTGGATTACTCCCCTCTTTCTCTCTCTCTCTCTCTCTCTCTCTCTCTCTCATCGCCCTGGGCAATCACGTTAAAACTCACATGGTTGGTGCTTATTCAGATAACCCTAACAATGCACACCAATGGTAACCATGTGAGCACTCACAACCCACAGAAGAATGCACTGGTTCAAATCCCCATGACCCTCCTCCACAGCAAAATTTATTCAAGAGTGCAACCTGCTCGGCAGCTTCAGGAGGCACAGAGCTTCTTCTGAGAGTTCTGCTGAAAGATCACTAAACACAAACTTCACACACCCGCTCTGCTCGCTATAGTGTACGGACACTTTTGGACTTAATGGAGATGTTTTTTTTTGGTTAGAACTTTTTTTAGGAGGAAATAACAGGAAATAAGTAGTGTTGGAGGAATCCAGGGAAAAATGCTTGATCTTATTACAGCAGATTTAGGCGAGCAGTGGGCAGACTGGGAGCGCCAGCGTAAGATGGAGCTGGAGAGAGGCCAGCTGGGAATGAGACAAAGACCAACATGGAGAACCATGACAAGGAGGGTGACGGGACGACAGTCCCTGGATTCTTACCACACTTCACCCAAACTCCATCAGATACAAATAAAGTGACTATCAAAAACAAACCATATACAAAAATGTCTTTGAATAAATGTTTGAATCACTAATCTGCATCTTGTGTTTCTGTGCATGCATATGAGCGATGTAGATAATATGGTTTATGAGAACTACACAAAGTTAAAATGCTGAGAAAAAAGGGCTAAAATAATTTCAGTAAAATTATACAGCCTTGATATCAACTACTGCTAACAACAGAATATTAACACCTAAAAAATAATAATAATAATACAAATATAGAACATAGAATATATTACGACAACACAAAAAAAAAACTTGTGTGAATCGGGAAACTACACAAATACTAATGTCTATTAGGTGTTGTTGAATAAAAGCGGATATTGAGAGTCAAATGCAGAAAGCGACGGCTAAATGGAAATGAACACAGATTTCAGTGAATAGTGTAGAATGAGAAAGTGTCGTCTCGCCTTATCTCCAGTTCCAGTCAACTAGCAATCTTGAAAGAGTTTGCAACATCATCAAAGCCGGCCATTTGATAGGATTCTCACACTGCACCCAATCAATCTGAGGAATACGGCAGCCCAGACATGTAACAAAGCTCAAATAGATTTACAAATGGGGTTGTAGGGGGATAAGCCCTTGCACAGGATTACATATTGATTTTAAACATATAAAAAAGCTTATCATATAAAACCGTAACAACAAAACTGGGGGACCTATGCAGAAATCCCTCAGCAAAAAGGAGCGTCCACTTTCAAATATAACGCCCCCGGAGTGCACCGTATTTGAGGAAAGAAAGAAATAGGGAGAGGGGAGGGGAAAAAAGACGAATTTGAGAGAAAGCGTGTGTGCATGGCAGGCAGATAAAAAGGGCAAAAAGGATCAATTTGGAGGCAGAGAAATAGGAGTCATGGCATATTGTGGAAGGCCTCGCCACTTTTCTTTGCCTCCCCACAGCAGAGCGCAGACTGAAGGGGTTATCGTTTAGCTGACATTAACACTCACCCTGTTTGCTCTACACCTTTAACCGAATCCTTTCCGTCTTTTCAACCTGCCTTTATAATTTATAAAATACTTTCTTTCCCTTTCTGGTGGCTTCAGATCTAATAATGTGTAATGCAACAAGGCAACAAGTGTAGTGAGTAATGATATCTACAGTATTAACAGGTACAGATGACAAAGGTTGTTCCATATGTCCAGCTAGCCAGGGATGGGCAAATTCAGATCTGAATAACTGGCATCCTTTCAAAATTTAAAAGTGTGAATTTGAATTGAACTGGCCACACCCCAGAGGAAGTGAACTGAAATTTGAATGGGAATGATAATGAATTGCATCAAAAAAAAAAAAATTCTGGGAAAATAACTATTCCTCCATTCTGGTCCATAAAAGATTATTTAAAGGGTTAGTTCACCCCAAAAAATTAAATCCTGTTATTAATTACTCACCCTCATGTCGTTCAACACCCGTAGGACCTCCGTTCATCTTTGGAATACAAATGAAGATATTTGTGTTGAAATCCAATGGCTCAGAAAGGCCTTCATTGACATCAATGTCATTTCCTCTCTCAAGACCCATAAAAGGCACTAAAGACGTCGTTACAAAGCTCATCTCACTACAGTGGCTCTACAATCATTTTATGAAGCGACGATAAAAGTTTTTGTGCATGATTTTGGATCGCTTGTCAAACCTCCAAACTGCTGAAATCACGTGACGTTGGTGATCTGAATCATGAATCGATGCGCTTATTCATAATGCTTCTAAGCTTCGGGAAGCTGTGAAATCAGAGAGGCTCGTTTATACAAGTCGTTTTTTTTTTGCGCACAAAAACTATTCTCGTCGAACGACATGAGGGTAAGTAATTAAAGACAGAATTTAAATTTTTGTGTGAAATAATCCTTTAAATGTATAATTTATAAGATCATTTTCTGTCTTTCTGTCTGTCCACCAATCAAACCCTCAAATAGTTTTAAACACCTTTTAAAGTTTGATACTGGTTGCATTTTTAGTTTTCTAGTTAAAAACAGTTCAATAATTAATTAAAATCAATAAAATAATTTCAATGTATTTTAATGGTTCTACTTTATATTCAAATGTAAAATGAAAATGTAATTGTACTACCTCAATTGCTTATTTTAGCAGTTAGCATGAACACATTTAAGGACACCTTAGAATGGAGAAATAAAATTTTATGACATAAAATGTCATAAATGCTACCCAAACCTCTCCATGTCATCTATACAAGCCTTCAATATTACTCATCTTCAGGTCCCACCGACTGTAGATTCTCCGCTGCGCAGTCGTGGGGTCGAGGAGGGAGAGTATTTTTCTCTATCAGCGAAAGAGTGTGCACTGATACGGGAGAAAGTGTGTGTGTGTGCATCTGAACGCCTCAGCCGCTACACTTCCAATGTCATCAGCTGACCAAGCAAATCAGCAATTACCTGTCTGCATTGCCTGGGCGCGAGAGCCCGTCGGGGCTCCAAATAAGAAACTGATGCACGAACCTCCTCACCAGCAGCTCAGAACTATCTCTGACTCGCTTCAGAAACACCCTGACTCTGAATGCCAAGTGTTGGGTCTCATGGGAGAAAGAGAGAGAGAGGGAGCGAGAGAGGGAGATAAAGTGAGAGAGAGAGAAAATAACTGCGAGTGATAATTCAACAGGTAGCAGTGTGTGGACTGATAGGGTTGTTACAAGCAGCAGGGACTGCATTACCACAGCCGTGGACGGACCTCGTCACCCTTGCACATCCAGACCAATATTTGGAACTCACTCCATGTTCGCTGATAAGTGGACACAAGGCCGAGGCACTTCGACATCTGAACATTATTAGCTTAAGTTCTCGTTATCGGGCTCAGCATTTAGCGTACAGTATCACGGCGACTCTCAGCGTGAAGGAATCTTTCAGAAACAAGACAGAAGCATGTCAAAATATCGAGATGAACCGCGTTGATCTGCCTCGGCGAAGCCCTGGAGGTGAGAAAGCGTGTGGCGAACAGCAGCATCACAATATGACGAGCTTTGCTCTCTGCTTGGCTATTCATGTCCACTGTCAACCTCTCCGAACTAATTAGAATTGATTTATGATGGATCAGCTAGCTTATCAGGTGCAGAAAGAAATTACCATGGCTAGCCAAGGGGTGAGAGGGTCACCATCGAATTGTAAAATCAATTTGCATTGATTGTAAAAGGTTCATTTTGCGAAAGAGGACACAGTCAAAGGGATTAAACTTAACCAGACAACTTTGATACCGCACAATAGGCTTTATTTTTTTACTTTCCTTACCTGTCTGTATTACACACACTCAAAAAGCTTATAAACAGGAGCGCGTCCTCGGCGCCCCGGGGCACATCACAGAGATTTAATATTGATGTGGAAATGACATGTGCACCTGCGGCTGTAATACGCGTGATTCTAAGAGCAAATCATATATCTTGTGTACAATCCAAGGGTATTGAATTTGTAAGATCTACATTATTAAAGGGCACTAAAACAATCAGTAGTGTTTTCACATCAGAGCTTGGTGGGCGGAGCCACGTCGGTGGTGTCAAAGAGCACGTCGCGGACAGGTTTAATTAAGCAGGAGAGGATCTTTGTCTTTCACAGAGCGCCTCTCAAATTCACCCCCAAATCCCTCTTTCACTCCCTCTTACCTTCAATCGCCAGCATTGCTCTTAATTCTCGGTTCAGCAGCTCAAAGCGTCTCTCCAGATCGTGTTCCTTCTCCCTGGGCAAGTTGTAAAAGTTCATCAATATGTTAATTACTAAATCATTAAACACTTAAAGAAACCTTTAATAAACATTGATTCGTGAACTCGCCAACACCTTCCCTACCTCACATTAATCTACTGCAAATAAGCGATACACAAACTGGAACAGAGGGGACCGAGAGCAGGGAAAAAGCGTGCGGGCGGGCGGGGTATCACGCGGCAAATTAAATTTCACCACTTTCAAATGTATTGGAAATGAGCTAACTCTGTCCCTAATAGAATTTGTCCTTCACAGCCTGTTCAGTGACTAAAAAGAAATGAAAGAAAGAGAAATTATCAAGGCCCTTTTAATTGAGCACTTAAAAAGCCCCTTTCCAGTGATATAATGTGATTAGAATACTTCAATCTGTCATTTGTGAGAGCTTTGAAACTCTGTCTCTTTCTTCTCCTCTACTCTCTGTCGCTCTTTATGCAGAATGAACAGCCACCCAGATTTCTGTACGTCTCACTCTCACTTTTAAAGAAAAGGATGAAAGGTTTAAAAAATGAACATTATCATCTTTTGAGGCAAAAAATAACTGTGAAAGCAGTTAAAAAAAGAGGGTAAATATGGGGTTATTGTTATAATGGCTTCCTCTTTTAGGTGAATGAAGTCATTTTTTCAATTCTTTTTTTGGTCGATCCAATTCTCATAATGGGTGGAATAATACAGTCTTTGAAATCACATTATTGCAGACGCGTCCGTACCGATATGCCGTTTTGTCCGCTTTACGGTGGAGGGCCGCCAGGGGAGGGGTGAAAGTGAATGAGGGGCCCGACCTTCTGACTGAGCTCAGGTCTCTTGGGAAAATCATTTCAAGTGTGGGTCTCAACATATTATAGGTGTGTGTGCTCAGAGACCACTGTTACATTGGTAAGGGTGGGAGAGAGAGAGAGAGAGAGAGAGAGAGAGAGAGAGAGAGAGAGAGAGGGAGAGAGATAGAGAGAGAGAGAGAGATAGAGGGAGAGAGAGAGAGAGAGAGAGAGAGAGAGAGAGAGAGAGAGAGAGAGAGAGAGAGAGAGTAAACATTAACTCACAGCAAAGAGAGCTGGTTCTGTCGGCGTATCAGAGCATTCTTCTTGTTGACCAGTGTGAACCATTCCTGCATCATGGATTCCTCCTCTTCCTTATTATTTCCTGAAGAAAAACACATAGAAAAACATAGCATGTTAAACTTTATTATAACGTATTATAAACATTGCTCTGCTGTAAGAGTTTTCAAATCAGTGGGCCTGGCTCAGAAAAAAACATGAACTAAAATAAATATCATTACTAGGGGTGTAACGGTACACGTATTCGTACCGAACAGTTTCAGTACAGGGCTTTCGGTATGGTTCCGAATGCAGTCTTTAACAGTTAACAGTCAGCTTGTTTCCCATATGAACATGAGTATTCAGTCCATTTTATCATGAAATTCAAACGATAAATGCCAAAATGTTTTGATGCTCTTTGATGTGACGAGACTGATCACTGTAGGCGCGTCAGCTCGAGGTGCAGCACGGCGCACAAAAGAACGCGATCATCTCTTCCTAAAAAATAAACATGAATTCATATCTTAAGGTATGTTGAGGAAACATTACAACTTACTGAAACATGTCGTGTAATCGTTCAATCAGTGTTTCAACCACGGAAAGACGTCAATAAAACAGCTTGTAAACAATGTCCTGTAGCATCACATTTACCTCAGAACCTCAGAAGTCGTTTAATGTCCACAGCTGTTGGTTCACTAGACACATGAACTCTTTCACTAAAAATATGCACTATAGAAGCCTATATATTAATTATATTCTACTGAACCTGTTAGTGATGTCTTAATTGGATGTATGTCTTGATGTATGATTAAATAAATCTGTCATGAAAATGTCAGCCACTGTGCATGATTATATTTCAACAACGAATTGGAATTATTTTTTATAATTAGATTTAGAAGTTAATGCAAAAACTGCCTTAAATTTACATGTTTGCATACAATATGTTATTTGAATGTTGATTATTGTATCTAAAAAAAATAGCAACTGAATTTAGGCTAATAGTTTGGGCTCTGTTAATATTATAGTAATGTGCAAGTAAGGGCTCCCTATATAGTTTACAGCATTATCCTTAAGACATTTTTAGTTATAATTGAATTCATACCACTGTTTAATAAAAATAAATAAAAAGCAATTTTGTAAAACTGCTGTACCAAACCTGTACCAAACCGTGACTTCAAAACCGAGGTATGTACCAAACGTTACACCCTTAATCAATATGATTTAATTCTGTTTTCTAAAGTCTGGTTGGAAATCATGAGATTAAATCACAAATTATTTATAGTCATCACAAAAATTAGCCAACCATTAAAGTTCTAGCCCGTTACAGCAAATCTCCACTTTAAAACTCAATACAACGGTTTCATTTCCAAAGTCTCACTGCAGCCTTTAAACACACACCTTAACCGAAAGGAACACACACACACTTTTGACCGACTTTCTCTGGAACGGATAAGTTAAGCACTTTTCTCACACCTCCAACGAGTATAAAGTGCATCAAATGAGATTATCTGACAGGCTTTTCTCAACGCCGCAGACTGACACGCACGTTAGGAAGCCATCCAGATGTGTGTTCACTACCTACATATTAGACACTTCACAAGGTACTGCCATTGTCAGTAAAACAGAGATGCCTCTGGATTAGAGCAGGATTAATGAAGGCTGGTTACTTTCCTTCGCTGACTGGGATTAAAGCCTCAACTTCAAGTCTTTGTGCAGCCTCAGAGCTTCAGATCCGATCCGATCCAAAAGCACGTGTCCTGTGCATGAGGCCTACATGTGTGGATGCCGAACTTACACTGACGGAAACTACTAACAGTTGGGGGCCCGCACATTGCTCAGGGATTGACAGGTAAGAAACTCAATTACTCAGATTAATTCTAATGGTAAAAATCAGCTGTTTGAATTTAATGACACATGCGTGAGTGTATGTGTAACTGCATATCTGGAGTGCAATGTACACTACTTCAAACGTCTGATGTCAGTAAGAGGTGAAAGAAATAAATACTTTTATTCAGCAAGGATGCAGACATAAAAAATACATAAAAAATGCTATTCTTTTGAACTTTCTATTCATCAAAAAAAAAAAAATGGATTTCACAAAAAATATTCAGCAGCACAACGGTTTTCAACATTTATGATAATAATCAGCATATTAGAATGATTTCTGAAGAATCACATGACACTGATGACTGGAGTAATGATGCTGAAAATTTAGCTTTGCTATCACAGGAATAAATTATATTTTAAAACAGAAAAAGACAGTACGTTTATAAAGTTGTGATTTCACATTTTGTTGGTTTTGTCTGACCAAACGACGTCATCTCGATTAAAAACTTTATTTGACCTCAGACGGTATCAAAGGTAAGCAGACACTGTGGGGTTTGGCAGTTTGGGCCGTGGGGTAAACCGGTTAAGTGGGTTCAGGAAGAATGACTCCGATGTCAGTATTCTGAGCATTTTTTGTGACACTAATTATGTCTTTGAAGAGGGATGAAAGAGGAGAAAAGATGAAAGATCCTTTAAGCTTATGTAATCACATCACCTACTCTATGCTCCTGTGATACCTGTCTGTTCCTGACAGCATCAACAACAGAATTAGCATCTGTACACAAACACGCTCACTTCTTTTACTGATGTGAGGACTTTAAGATCAACTTTTGTGGATGTAAAGATGAGAATTACAGTGCCACGGCATTAAATGAAGATCTGTGCATCTAAATGATGCTGGATGACTTTGATGTGCATTTACTGTAACTGTAGTGCCGAACACAAAGACAATTATACCTATTATGCTCTTATTATACTGCCATTTTTTATTTATTTAATCAAAGTATGAAAAGCCAATATATTGTGCAGATCTATTGCTTTAAAAAAACAAAAAAATAAAAGAATGCACATTCATCTGAATAATGTAATGTAGTTACTATGCAACAAAAATAACAACTGCTATAAGTACTGTGTAGAGATATGGTGAACAAGTAAACAAGCCATAGATGTTACTATATCATGCATTTCAGCATGCTGTATTGACCAATCAGAAGCCAAGACTAGATCTGTCTTAAAAAAAGAAACAGCGATATGACAGTTTGTGTGTGTGTGTGTGTGTGTCTGTCTGTGTGCACAGAGCCATTACGAGGATGGGGTGGGGGTGACAAAGGGTGGATCTTCAATAAGAGTCTGATGTGGGAACTTTTTTCCATCACGCTGTTGCTTGGCACCATGTGACTGTGACGCTGGTCATGTGAGAGAGACAAATCCGCTAGCCACAACAAAGCCAGTGGCTGCCCCCGGTGGGACGACGGCCTTGTCACTCACCCCCACCAAAACTCCACAGCCCTCCACCAGGGGAGCCGCTCTCATGTCTGCCAGTGCCAGATGTGTGAAATTTTGCATTTGACGACAACGCAGAGTAGACGGGAGGGGAAAAAAGAGGGGGTCCGGGATTTAGGAATCAAGCCTGGATTATTGTAGTCAACTTTTAAATAGTGCAGCTCGGAAGGGATAAAGTGTGCAGTGACAGGTCATTGTAGCGACGCACAGTTAAATGAAACAAGCAAATAATAAATGGTAATATTAAGCTTGTGTGACATTGTAAGGGAATGACGGATTAGTAGCCGCATCCTGGAGGCCATTGCCTGAGCTTCAGCACTGACAGAGCCCTGACAGCATGAAAGAAGTCCTCGCTTCACCACTAAAACAAATAACACGCATACAAACACACTTCCGTACACATTCTACAGTGCCAACACTTAAACTATGACCTTTTCTGGGGACGATCCAAATAATTGATGTCCTGAAATTGCTAAAAGGACGGAGCAAAAATAAATAAATCTTTGCCTTGAAGTTTTTATATTTAAATTAAATGCATCTGATTTAAGATCATGTAAGATCACATAAAAAAATGCCACAACTTATACAGTTAATAGATTAAACCAAATCAAATATTTTCATAATGTACTGTTAAAGCTTGACAGAGAATATAGTGACTTATATTTGATATATACTTATATTTGATTATTTTTTTTCGGGTGCACCTATTTGAGCTTTTTTCACCTGCTGATTGTCATTAATTTATTTTAGAAATAATATTTTTGTTAAGTATAAATTTCTGTACTGATAAACTAAAATAATAAAATATAATTTTAAAGGATTTAAATGGTTTTGTGCACTTTAAAAATATCCATTAAAGTCTATATAATATAACAAAAAAACTAAATTTGCATTTGTAAGACAAAAATAATAAGAAAAGTTAGCAAATTAATAACACTTTTTTAATTATACAAACACTTATAATAATAATGATTTGACAGAACTTTAACATTAAATATACTTTCTTAAAAATTAAAATCGGTTTAAAATGAACAGAACCTGCTTCCCTAGCTTGGCTGATCCATCCCAATAGCATTCACTTTACAAAACTCAAGAGATAGACCTTCACATATAGACGAGCGGGAGCGGGCTACAGGGGCCAGGCTCGTCTGGTAGGCCCGAGGGCCTGTGTCCGTGGCAGGGTGATTGGCCCCTGCAGCCAAATCAGATTAAGATAGTCATCTCAGCCACTGTTGCATTCAAAACAGATAGCATTAATGAAATCCTCACACATTTCACAATCTGCTAACCTTAAATGATTATTTACTAACACTTACAGCACACGCACGTGCACACACACACACAAGTTTCATGTAAATATATATAGGTTATATCAGCTATAAACGATATAGCTATAAACACATATACACCTGTTAAATTTCAAATACACCCTAAATAGCGCCAGGCTCGACTGTCATGAGTCCAAAATATCAATTAGATATCTGAGCTAATTAAATATCTGAGCTACTAGCAACTGGCTATAAAGAACACAACTTGATATTTGGAAAACATTAGTGTACAAGATCTTTCCAAAAGTTGCCAAAATGCTTAAATAAGATTGTTTTTAATTTTCAAGGCATGTAATTAGGCTAAATGCTGTGAATAGCCAAATTAATTATGTGAATTGGAGGTTCTATTTTAATTTCTTTTTAAATTAGAACCTTATTTAGATATTTACAGAATGATAAAAAGCAAATAACTCTGAAGTAAACCTCCGCAACAGGGGGATTGTTTTGCTTGGCATTTTGTTTAATTACAAAATTCCCCCTCATTTGATTTAGATAAAAATCTTTTTAAAGCATTAAGAAACCAGAACAATTACAAATTAATCCTGAGTCCTGCTAAGAGCTGGGTGTCTTTACTGAAAGAAAAAAAAAAAACAGGCTGGGGGTGGAGAGAAGAGGCCATAAAGAAAAGAAAGAGAAAAGAAATATATTAAACCCTGTGATCACAGCAAGCTCTTCTCATTTCTTATCCACCCGTTTTCTGTTTAATCCAATACCCAGTAATCCAATTTGTCTATCGGAGTTTGAAGGGGAAGATCTCCACTCCTCTGCCACTCAGTCACTTTTTGAACATTTAAGATTTATTTTAAGTGGGCTGACTCTCCTCACTCGTTCATTCTGTGCGTCTGACTCCCGTTTCACTCTTTTTTTGTTGTCAGGAGTTAAAATGAATTAAAAAGAGAGGGAGAGACAAATAAAAAAAATTGTAAAAAGGGGGGAAAGAACAAGATGAATCTTGTGCGATTGAGAGGAAGCTCATTAAGGCCCAGTCAGGGAGTCTTTTTGAATATGCATGAAGGCAATAATCAGATCTTCACTCGTCACTGAAGGAGAGAGCGGTGAGAACAAAAGGATTGATTTAATTACTCTGAGTGGGTCTGCAATGTGGAGAAGTCTTGTTAGCGTGGGCTGAAAGGGCCGCGCTCGCCTTGCGTCGCTCTGATGGAAGGTAGTTTAGCTTTAACCACAATACCTAATCTCAGGATAAAGCCCCGGCCATTGTGCTTTAAGACGCCCATCACTAGTTTCAAAATGGACAGAACACATTTTCTCTTGTTTAAGCCAACCTAGTTAACCACTAACCTTTTCCCCTGCCTGCTATTTATCTGGGGATCAGCCTCTTTAGGTGACCAAGACACAGAAAAATCAAAGAGACGTGTAAAAAAAACCTCCAGAGATCTTAAATTTACTGAAGCCACGGTTCATTTTTCAGAGATTAAAACAGAATTAAACCATTTAAATAATAACTAAAACAATTAAATTACATTTTAAAAATAATCGATTAAATCACTAAAATCTTTTAAGTGAGAAATAAATACATGTTTTATTATGTGCACTGATCAGATTGTATGTTTTAGGAAACACATTATCAATTCATGATCACAGACTGACATATTTGAGTTAATGGAACATGAGCAGTTGAAGCGCATTACAATTTAATTCCTTGCAAAGTGTCCAGTCACTAGGTTTTCAATTGCCACCGGTATTATTGACCTTCAGTTGCTTGCTTTGTGGCTTATGAGGAAGGATTCATAAGCGGAGCGGTCTTACAGCGACGATAGGAGAACCGCAGGAGGAAAACAGGATCGCTTAAGTCGTCCTTAATGACAGAAAAGTCTTGGCTATACATACACCGTTATCATACATCCTTTCATGTAATTGTTTGAACGTTCAGTGAGGGGCTGACAGAAGATAGTCTGTACCTTAATACTCGTCTCTCACCCGCCCCTCAGTGCTGTTAACACAAACAACTCTTCTGCAAACACCCCAGTCCCCCAGCACTTTATGTCGAGTTTGGCAGGGGCAAAACAAACAATTGGCAGATAATAGATTTTTTTCTTTTTTTCCTTCATATACACAAATTGGAATGCAGTTTTCTCCTTTTACCTAATACAGAACGAATCTGCAGACCCTTCAAAAATGGTTCAATTACTTTAAAGCATTTTCTTGACATGGGGAGTAACAGGAGACTTTATAAATTTTAGCCTGCATGTCTGAGTTAAGCACTAGAAATCACAAATATGTCCATCTCTGTCCGCAGCCCCCTACTCTATTAAACTGCGTTTGTATTCCACCCTTCTTTTTAATCAATAAACATTATCACAGACTGACAGACTATCAGCTAGTGTTGGCCGTTCCTTGCTCCTTAATCCCTGGGCCGCCTGTCCACTATCGCAGCTTCACGATGAGCGTTACAGCCAAGACAGGCAGTTTACATTACAAAACAACAATTACAGCCCTCTTCACAACAGCACTCGCGATAAATAATGATGCAAAATGACAGAAAAGTGGAAAACAGATGAAAATATGCTTGATGGAATTTTGTGTGTGTGTGTGTGTGTGTGTGTGTGTGTGTTTTTGTTTTTACATTAAAAAATTTGGCAGATGCTTTTATCCAAAGCAACTTTCTCTGCATTCAAGGTCTGCATCTTATTCCTGGAAATCGAAAACCAATGCTCCAGCCATTGTAACGCCATGCTCTAGTGTTTGAACTACAGCAACAATAATAGATTTGATTTTTTTTACTGTATAGTCTAATCAAATCCAAATTCGTTAATTGTAATCTCTTATGACACACACAATATATATATATATATATATATATATATATATATATATATATATATATATATATATATATATATATATATATATATATATATATATATAAAGCTTAATCAACCAAGTTAAACCTAAAACGGAAGCGTAAGCAAAGGATATAATATGACCTTCAGGGTGAGACACAGGAGCCAGAGGTCCTCTCCTTTCTTTCTTATTTTGATAAATACTATCATTTCACTCTATCATCCACTTTAAACCTGCTTTTGGGAGCACTGAACACAGGGGCAGAATCAAGGGTCTTTGGAAAAAGCTGAGTACTTCAGGTAATTAAAGCTGGGTGAGTGGCAGACGAGAGCGGTAAAAAAAAGATCACCTGGTGAAGCCTCCGAAAAGGTGTTTCATTAAAAGCCTTTTACCATACAAGCACGGCACAATGCGGGGACGCTGTATTTTACCACTTGTGCTCAACAGGCCCTCAGAGCAGCGACTCGGATGAGAGCAGAAACCTACCCCGGTTAATAATCTCATAACAAAAGCTAAAAGACATCATCCTATTAACTAGTGGTCTCCAGCGCTAATGCGAGGCACTGCCCTGTGCCTCTGTATAGAGAACGCAGCTATTAAAAAGGAGTGTGTGAACAGCCGGCAGGAGACTCCGTCAGACCCGGGCCCTCTTTCACCCTTTATCTGTCCCCTCTTGTTCAGGAGCTGAGCTGTTATTGATATCATGAAATTCTGCGTCAACACCGGTCAAAAACTGAAATTTTGGTTGTCTTGTTTTAATGGAAACTTGTGAAACGAGAACACTGAGGTTGTGTCATTTCTGTTTCGTGATATAGTTTGATTCTCCGCAATAACTCGGAGGAGGAATGCAAGTGACACCTCCCCCTTTCCCTCCAGCACCTCCAACTCCTTGTTGCACATTTTACCTTTTTTCTTTTCTTCTTTCCTCTGTCCTTTCTTTCTCGGGGGGAATATTAAATGAGTGAGCCGGCTGAAAGGCGCTGAGTCGCTGACACAAAAAGCGTTAAAAATTCTCATTTGGTTGTCTTTATTTTGCTAGCGCCATGTGGTCCTTGAAGATGTTGAAAACACGGGAAGCAGAGGAAAGATCAGAGCCGGCTCATTAGCATTGGGACAGAACTGGAGAGGCAGCGGTGTATAGTGGGCCCTACTCCAGAGCTCCAGTGAGAGCGGTTGGTGGTAAGCTCCCTGTTTCATTGTGCTTTTGTCTTTCCTCTGGGTCTACCTCACAGCAGGGAGCAACGCTAGCCCCAGGTTACACAAGGGAATTATGGGAAAAAATTATTTTGACCAAGGTGGAGAGGACTCAAACATTGTCAGACATAAGCTTTGTGGGCAAAGATGATGTTTTTTGCGAGATGACAGAGGTGTAAATGATTCTTCTTCAAAGACTCCATCATACTCGTACTGAATCCACTCTTGGCTGTTCAATCTACTCAAACAGTTTGAAAGGAAATACCCCACAGACCAATGTTCTCTGAAAATCATACTTCAGTACAAGCCTGCAATAGTTATGCAGAAAATGTTACACTCTAGTTATAATTTATAAGCATGCAATTAAACAAAAAATGTTTATTAGGAAAAATATTTTAGCCCAAGGGTTTAGTCATGATGGCAGTCCACATACTGGCTGACTAAATGGCTCACGTTTTGATGGAAAGAGAAAAACATCAGTTCTAACCCGTCTCACCCCTGCCTTCCCCAGTCGTAGTGAAATGGATAAAGGTCTAGTTGGATGGGTTTATCGGGTAAATCCTGCTGGTTGGCCTGCTATCTTGGATGATGACCCTGAAGAATGTCAACAGCTCATTTCCCCAAAGCTGGAAGGAGTCACCATGGAAGTCATAATCTGCTCCTCCGCAAAGCCCTTGATTCAAATACCAAATCTATCCATCTTTCCAAAATATATTAACAGGAATCGCCCACTCCTGCACACCCATTGCACTTATCAAGATTTGAGGAAACGCTTGGTACTAAATACTCCAGCTTTCAATATTATAGAATGGTCTTTTGTTGTCAATTGTTATGCCTTCATATTCAGGCAGCATTAATTGACTTGAGAAGGTCTGACTGCAAACCGTAATCACTAGGACATATTTAATGAAGAGTTCCTGACTATAGCTTTAAAAAGTTCACCATGGCACTAGCAACACCAAGGTCATGGGTTCAATTTTTAAGGGCTGGTCAAATGTATAAATAAGAATATGTAAGTTTTGGATCAAATTTGCACAAGTGTTCAGTTTTCACCTATAATTGCTTGCTTGCCATTGGTTAAAATAAATATATATATATATATATATATATATTTTTTTTTTTGTGCCTGAGATATTCACACACAAACCGTGCATTTTCTGTTCCTACCAACAGGACGACAGCGACAGCATGAGACACCAGAGTGATTTTTTGGCCATGTTGATGGGGGTCATCTGCTTGACACTAACTGGCCTCCAAAAAAAAACCCAGGACCAGATGTTACCGAAATGATCAACAACCAAAGCAACAATAGCTACAGGGGGAGGGAGAGAGCAGCATAAATTAATGGCTGATTTCTCTGGCTTTGATGGAATTAGCGGTACTTCTTTTCTCAATGTGCCATGTGAATGTCCTTGCGTTAAACGTTTTTTTTCCCCTATTCTCTTTCTCTCTCTCTCTCTTTCTCTTTCCCCTTTTCTCCCTTTTTGACAAGTAAGGCCACCCAGCAGAAAGCAACTGATGCAAAACCCCCAAGTAATCCCTGTGTTTATCTCTCCACTGTGGTAAGTCTGAACACAGACCCCATTATCTCACGGATTTGAGCAAACTTTCATTTATTTGTTGGCCTTGGGTATTCTTTCTTCAACTTCGATGCCTGAGTTTAGGATCCCCTGATTCCCCTATTCCAATGTAAATAGATTTGCATAGGGTCACAATGCATCTAGCCGAGGTACTGATTAGCTGACAGAGGGGAGGCCTGTTTGCAAGGGTGGGGGGACCCCAGTAGACATGTACATGTAAAAAGGTGCCTTCCAGGAGGGAGCACTGAGCACATACATATGTATCTGTGATTGTATGAAGCTTCTCAAAATCTCCACAGAGCCAAAAAGAAAAGGACTGCTTGGATTCCTGCCCCCATCTTTTGCTCTTGGACCAAAACCAATGGTGTTGAGTAAACTGCAGCTGAATTAACTGCTAGAATTGACACAAATTGACAACATCTTGTGTATTTTCTCAGTAAATGTATGATTTGTAGGCATAATACACAACGAAAACAAGATATTTAGATTAAATGCTGGAAATTATTTTGCTTAACACAAAAAAAGATATTTTGAAGAAAGTTTTTGTCAATATGATGAAAGTCATAAGGGGGCCAAAGCAACACTAAATATATTTTTTCAAAATATCTTCTTCTGTGTTCCACAGAGGAAAGAAAGTTTAGAACAACATTAGGCTGACACAATTATAACAGAATGTCCCTGGCTAGTTTTGTATTTATACGAAGCATTATATTACGTAGCATGAGCAATAATGTTAACAAGGACTTTATAGATGCTTTTGACACTTATACTGCAGTTACAGTAACAGATCAGTAACTAAGAGCTATATTTAAACTAGCATTAACAAAGGAGGCAGTCCTGGCACCACCTATTTGAAATGCAAGTGTTTTGGTAAGACATGCATTAAGGACAAGTTGTAGCCATTTAGGAGTATCTCTGTTATCTCATCTACTTAGGACCTGCTCTACCTCTCTGTTTACATACTAGAGGTGTGAAATTCTAGGGGGTTATCAGAGCTTGAGCAACACTCCATGTAAATTCACACCGAACCCTGAGAGATGCTGAAATGGCTACCTGTAGAGACGACAAATTAGCACAAGCAGCAAGGTCCCGTCAACACCTGCAGAATGTTTTTCCTACTAATATATTATTTGCTTTTATTTGCTTAATCCGTTTTTCAAGTAAACGTCTGAGCAAACGATCGTGGAGGGTAAAACACATCTGCTGGCCCCCTAGATGTTCAGTCTTTCAGACTACAGTCAAAAAAATTCTTTGTATCATTATTTAAGAAACGTTCCAGCTTGTGCTAAGTAATATTATGGTGCATAAGATATTTTAAAGAATGTCTCAAGAATGTCTCAGGTTTGGAATGACATGAGGCCTAATAAATGAATTAAAATTTTTGGGTGAACTAACCCTTTAAGGTCAAGCGGTACAACAAGATTGGTGAATGAATGTAACATGGCTTGGAGTAAAGGAAAATGGGTTATTTGAGTGCAGAGGTGCTACTCCCTCTGCGTTGTAGTCATTTCCCTCCTGCAGTGTGCCTTTGCATAATTTGCTCCTCCTCCCCCATTAGAGCGGTCGGCTCGTCTCCCCGGGCCATGTGTTAGAACAAATTTGAGCAGTGTCATATTGCACGTATTTCAACAAGGCCAATACGGTTCCCGCCCAATTTGCTTAATGAATTAAGCTGAGGAGAGTAATGGATGTGCTAACACTATTAGCCGCCCTCCACACATCTGCATTGTCAATTCTGGCGTTTTCTTCCCCCCTTCCCCTCTAACCCTCCCATTTTTCCTCTCTTTTTCTTTCCTCAGGTTTGCTTAAGGACAAATTGATAATGAGTCTCCTCCCTACAGTAACTATAAAAGTAGCTTCCCTCGCTTATCACTCCATCTCTGCTAAGCGGCTAACAGCAGAACAATAGCATTTAAATGGTCATTTCCATTAGCTCAAATGAGCTGTTTTGGGTGTCGTTAGCGTGTTTTAGCATGCTAAAGGTGGGCTGAGGAGAGAGGCTGTGAGCTGATAAGGTTCAGGTAGTACGCTAGAGGAATGTGTAGCCTAGAGAGCCCCATACAAAGGGAAATGAACAACAACTGAGCTAGCATAGCAGGGCTGTTAGCACGTGAATGCCCCTAATTACAGGCCAACCCCGCGTCATTACACTTAATTGTAAAGTGTGTCTTAATCAGTTTCCATATGAAAAGGTCTATTAATTAAGTGCATGACTGAAATTCAATTATGTTGTCAGGAGACAATTTGTAAACCAAATAATGATCAATTATGCAAACAGAGTCCCATGCACCTAAACTGTTTTGCTAAGCCTTTTTCACACCGAGAACTTCTCAGAAAAATGTAATTTAATAAAATGACTTCGTTTACTTCAATTATTATTTATTTAATTACTACATGTCAGACCTGCTAGTGTATAAATATGAGTTTTCTTCCCCTAAACATGCATCAAAGACATTTTCACTGAACAATAGTGCTCGCAAAAAAAAAAAAAACCGATAGTGATTGTGTTTGCAAAAAAGAGTGGGCTATTGCACACATGGGATGCAAGTTTAAATGTGGCCTGCATCACACAACCTCATTCCCGTCTACTCTCTAGCGTCCTCTACATAAGAGACAAAAACAACAATAAAAATTAAAAAGACAGATACACACACCAGTGCCACAAAAACACAACAAAAAAAACTAAACAAAAAAAAAAGCCCAGCAGATCATTGAGGTCTTGGCTGGCGTTGCGGAGAGTGGCTCTCTGTTTTTCAGCACGTATGGAGCCGCAGTGGCACAGCACTAGCTGCTTTTGGCTGGGTCTTACTGGAATGGCAGTCAAAGGGGGGGAAAGATGAAAAGGCCTCAAGATGCTTCAATAAAGGGGAGATTATAATAAGCGCCATCATTGTGCCT
Organism: Pseudorasbora parva; assembly: GCF_024679245.1. Taxonomy (NCBI): domain Eukaryota; kingdom Metazoa; phylum Chordata; class Actinopteri; order Cypriniformes; family Gobionidae; genus Pseudorasbora; species Pseudorasbora parva. The sequence goes on from NC_090181.1 coordinate 22,238,734, forward strand.
CTTTTGAAAATGTTAATCAGGCATATCACTGCCTGCCTGCAATGCCACATGTAGCAGCGTTTAACTTAACTTCACACCAACAATTTAGAGGACAGCAAGGCCACCGCAAAACACATTGGGGGGATGAAAGAAAGGGATAGAGGGAAAAGGAAAACAAACGGGCATGGAGAGGGAGCGCTATGACGGCGACTCATCGCAATTTCTGTGCCGATATAAAAATCTAAATTACATGTCTCAAAATGCAGGCCGTATCTCCTGCAACCAACAAACCCTTCCCCCCGACACCCCCCTCTCCGCAGACACTATCCACCCCGTGCGTTTTATCTTAAGATTCTCAGACAATGCCTGGAGGATCCCCTTCTCTAATCTTCCTTAAAATCCCCTTTCATCCAACTGTTAAAGAATGTTTGAAAGCCTGACACCAGACTAAAAAAAACCCTCTTCACATCTGGGAAAAGCTTTCGGAAGGAGGGGTTGCTGGTTGGGGGTTTGAATGTGAAGTCAATGCAACTTAACTAATTAAATTGTTTTTGCCTCTCGAACATTCAAACGGCCTGAGAGATTAAAAAGGGCTGATGTGAGGTGTTTTCCTTCTTGCTTACAGCGATCGTCACAATAAACTTGACAAATGCAAAGTGAAATTACACTCGTTTTGTTTAATAAAAGAGTAGAGTTAATGTTATACATCATGCATTAATTGAGGCTAAAGGTCTAACCTGTTGATATCAGGTAGCGAGAATACATGACTTCACAAAGGCGGTCTACGCTGCGCACGTAGCGGTCCGGTGAGAATTAAAACCAGTGGGAAGAACAAAGGCCGCAAAAGCCAGTCGCCGAAAATGGACCATTCTGATGTTAACCAGCTCTTGAAGTCGAGCACATAGTCCAGCACTAAACCTGAATAGGCAGTCACCTCCTGATCCAGCGCTGGCCTTTGGTCGTGCCGATAAAAGCCATCCTTATGAGCCGAATTCCTGCGTTTGTCTCCAGGCTTACTTTTTCACTACTCACGGCGCACGCTTAGCAGGAAGGCTAAATGAGGTCTTTGGTCTTTAAAATTAGAGTGGACAAGCTACCGAACTAGCATGCAAATCCCATGGAGGAGAAAGAATAGGACAGAGGGAGAAGAGGGAAAAAAAGAGAATTGAAAGAGAGACAACAGAAGAAAGAGAACAGCAGAGAGGGAGAGAAAAGAGTTTGCGATTACACCGATAGAACCCGGTGCGTGCCGATTGCGCGAGACATCACAAAACCCGTCTCGTCCCAGAACCGAGGCGAGTATTATGCTCTAAACACTTTTCCTTCTCTTACTGCGGAAAGATTATACTGGTTATCCTATTAATGCAGCTGAAATGCCATTCTAGTGTCTTTAAGCTCTTGCATAGGAGGTCAAGAGGACTATGCCACCGCTTACAAGCATGCTGTGGATGTAATCTTCCCAAAGTTACAATAATTAATGTTAAGCTTCTTTAGCAATACGTTTCTGAAAGAACTTGCCTGATAATATACTTAAAGCTGTGTTAGCTGTTAGCTGTTGTCTGAGCTTGGAGACCATTTCCCCATGCGACTCACGTAGCCAAGCTTAAATCTTTAGTCAAACTAAGGGGCTGGTTACAAGCATGTTGCCTTAGCCACACGAGCAATTCCATTTCAGTCTTGGCGGAGCTGAGATCTATAAACGCAGACACTCAAGCAATTATTTCTGCATGGCCAACACTGCCTTGGAATGTGGGCAGGGAGAATTAATGTGGGAAAGCTGGGGTGGGGGGGAGCGGGAAAAAGAGGGACTGACGTTTTGAGACTAAAATATAAAAAGGTGCACATCTGCAAAGAAACCTGGAAGAGGACGGTCACGTCCCGGAGAATAAAACAAACGTAACAGGCCTCTTCTGACATGTCTGTTTTTGCTGGCACAGACTGTGATGGCTTGTCTGTAAACTGCATTAAGCTGATGATATCCGTCTTGTATGAATTTCTGTGACCGCGTCGGAGAAAAGGAGAAAGGATTAGCATGCAATAAAACCTGTGTCAATCTTATCAGACTCAAGTGCAATTTTTAAACATATGTTAATCTCGTCTAAAACTCATTCTTTCCCTCTGCTTTTTTTAAAATCTCTTATCGAAAACTCTGTAGGTGTGTGGGTTTTAGAGCGCCTTTAAATGCCATTATTTTCATAATTGCGTTCATTGTTGCAGGTTATAAAGCAATTTGAAAATCATATGTGTGCATAAATGCATGCTGAGCAGATGTCAGGGAGATGCATTCAGAGGGTTGCTGAATATCAAAAGCCGAGAAGATAACATTTACACACATTTCAATGCTCTGCGCTGAAAAATTTCAATGTGATTCGGGACGGTATTGTGCTCGGACAGAATGGTGAGAGCGCGGCTAGCTCTCCTCTCTCGCTTTTGATTTTGCGAAACGTTTAAAATTGATATGTTTAGAAAATCGAGTGACTATAGTATTTAGACATAATTCTGGGGATGTGGCTAACTGAGGTAATGGCTGAGCTGCTGCTGAGATGGGCACAGAAGCCTGTGTATGTGTGTGAAGGACACTGCTCCCTCTGGTGTGGGAATAACAAGTTCATTAGGCAGGAGCCACCGCAGGCCTCAGCCTTCCCCCGAGCGCTCTGCGTTCCGTTTACGGCCTCCTAGCCCATCAGCGGCTGCATCATTAGGGCTCTGCCATAATTAAGAGCTGTTAGAAAGTGAATTCTCCAACTGCAGATTAGAAAATTAAACTATTTACTGATTACATATTAATAGAAGACAACAATGGCAGTCGCCATAAGCTTGGAAGGCAACCAAGGAATACATCTGTGTACTTAATTACCATAAACAATGGTTGCATGGAAATAGAGTTTTATACGCATTCCCTTCTGTAATACGCCTGATATCAGAAGACACTTGACAATTCGTGTTCAATTATCTCCATTCTTTAATGTGCTGTGAACTGCACACAGTAAATAAATTAACCAGCCCAATTACTGTGAATTCATCTGGGAAACAAACGCAAAAACCAGCAGACTAAGGCAGAGCGTATAATGAGGTGGGGAGGGGGTATCAGGGATCACGAGTAGTTCAGTACAGTTTTTATATGTATATAAATATAAGTTTTTATGCCTGCATATATATAAAATGCAGACATATTTCAAGTGATATAACAGGTGAATTATATGCAGAAAACTATCATCAATTCAGGGAAAACTAACTAAAGCCCCATGAAATTACAATGATATAATACTTAAAAGAATTAAGTGCAGCACAGCTTGGCAGCATTTTAAATGTAATGTGTGTATGTTGAGCATAACATATGACCTTGTTTGTTTTGTGTATATTTGGCTATAGAAGCTGTTACTTAAGATCATGTCGTCTGTGAACCTGACTGAGGCGTGATATTCACCCGTTTGCAGGGCTGAAATGCGTGCACTAGCTCACACAGGTAAGCACATTAAGTTGAGAATCGTACACTAGGTCTGGTGTGTAACAGTGCCTCTTATTTCTGTGTGTGTAAATCTTGCTGAAATGTCTGGTTTGGTTCTCCACCTGCTAGGGCATTCAAGCCATTTATCATTCAGAGCGAGAAAAAACCCTTCAAACGGACACAGCAGCTTTGACTTCAACAGGGTCCAGGTGAGTGGGAAGAGAGAGAGAGAGAGAGAGAGAGAGAGAGAGAGAGAGAGAGAGAGAGAGAGAGAGAGAGAGAGAATATCGAAGTATTGAAGGTTGAGCATACATAAAATTGTGATGGTCATGATATCATCCTCAATGTGATGGAGAAGCATAAAAATTAAATCGGCTACTTTACACTCCTTTTTTCACAACAGAAATTATTGTTTTGTGTCATTATCTAGATGGCAAGAGGCTGTTCTTAAATTTGTGCTATTGAGGTGCTGGAGCTATTTCCGTTCTTGCTCAGAATGGACCTTTTAACAAAGGCTCAGTAGCTCTTTTTCCCTGCTATACACACCTGAAAGATCGGCCCACATCCTTTCATATGTGTATATGTGAGGAGAAGAGAGAGCAAGAGAGAGAGAGAGAGAGGAGGAGAGCAAGTGCATGTATCTATTAATACGCGTCTTTCATTATTTCAACATTTCCTTTTCAGTCCAGCCCCCAAATAGTAACCCTCCCCATTTCTCTTCCTCCCCTCTTCACCCTTTACCCCTCTGCCATATCCCCCTCGCTCCCTCCTTCTCTCTCTCTCTCGCTCTCTCTCTCTTCTACAGCATATCATTGAAGGCCAGATATGGGGTTCTGTTGCGCATGGCTGCACGGTACTGTTCAATAGTGGCTGGCTGGCGGACGCTATCAGCACTAGTTATCAGCTCCCATGAAGGCTCTCTTATCACGGCGGCCCAGAGAGCCTCCCTGCATCCTCACCGCCCCTTTTCATATCCCCGCTGCCGCCCCAACATCCCGGCTTCAAAGATTCACACTTCCCAAACTCCATAAGAGTTTGTGAACGCTCAATTTGCCAAAACTGTTTACAGTGTAATTGGGCGGCGTACCTGTGTCCATGAGATAGCGCAGACGCTTCTCCACACGCGAGGCCCGTGTGTCGATCTGCCTCTGCTCGCTCTCCAGCGCCGCCAGTTCTCCCACCACGTACTGACTGGTGTCTTTGAACGCTTTCTGCTGGGCAAGAACAAACGAGAGGAAGGGGGAGGGATGAGAGGTTAGAAATGAAGCATCACATCCTGGCTTTATACAGCTTTTTAATACCAGGGGAACAGTGGTCAGAATGATGACTGGTGAATATCGCTTTAATTAATTAAGCAAGTGAATGTTCCTTTTTCTGCTTTCTTTAGAAATGACGTACTGCTGTCAGTTTTTACAAGTGGTAAAATTCCCAAAACATTCCCAAATTCAGTTAATTACAAAGATGAGGCAATAAATAATAATAATAAATAAAATATTTTAAAATGTCAATATATGAAATAATAATACATTTAAATTATATTTAAATAATAATGTTTTTAAAATCATATTAAAAGATTTGTTAAAAAAAAATACTGTACGTGATTATAAAATAAATTAAAAATACTCAGAGCTACTGTATCATATTTTTTTGTGACTAGGTTTAAAGATTTAATTTATTTATAGCTTAATAATGCACAATTACATACTGGCTTTAAATGCATGTATATAAAAAATATAAGTTAAATAAAAATACTCAGAGGTACTGTATCATAATTTTTTCTGACTATGATTGAAGATTTATTTATATTCATTTATTTATTGTCTTTTACAATTCCTGACCATTTATAAATTGCATTGGCAGTTACAGACTGTAGCCTTAAATGCTGATGTTTGACTTGATGTGTAAAGCCTCGGGGCAGGAGGGTGCGCTTACACACCAATATAAACACGCTAAATGACCTCAGAGCGAATCCAGTATTACAGCAGTCTGGAGACTGACACGCAGAGAGACAAAATTGAAATATACAGGAGAGGTGGGTCAGTGCCTAAGGGCCTATCAGCAGGGATCTAAGAGATCTACGCAGCACATGTGTGCGCTCAGATTCACTCATGTACACGCTTGGAAACATGCTCCTATTCTTTTACACACGTGGCCCTGGTGGCAGCACCCTCTGGCTCATGTGAAACACTGGAGTGAGGGATGAGACAGTGATTAGGGAGAAATAGAGTAATTAAACTGCACGCTTATTTCTAAGTGTGTGATAGTGACAAGCACCCCCACCCCACTTTATTCCATTCGTTTATCACCCACCTCTGTCCTCTCCTCCTTACAACCTTCCTACTATTCTAAGAAAGGAGGGGGAGGGGGGAAAAGAGTGCTAATTTAAATTCACATCCTAAAGATTGCTGCAAAAATATATATATTTTTTAGTGCTGATGCACCTTATTTCATAATAGGAAAGAGGGAAACGGGGAAGAAAGTTTTTTTTTCATCCAAGACAGCACTTTTTCTGCCTGAGTCCTCCTGCTGTCCATCAAACTCTACCTTCCTCTTCCTCGCTGCTCTATCAAATACTTCTCCCACAAATCAATTTTACACATGATCAGCCCCCTCCCCCTGCTCTCGCCTCTCTGCCATAATTAAGTGTTGAAATTTCCATATATATTATATTAATGCAAACATCATTCGCTGGGTAATTCAGCTTGAGCTGGGTAATGGGCAAGTTCAACACCCATTAACCCCTACACAGAGAGGGGCAAAGCTGGTCTCTACTGACCTTCCCTCTCTCTCTCTCTTTCTGTGTCTCTATCTCACTCTTCCCAGGGTAGGTTTCTCTATGCTCTGGCCCTATATATGGTGCTGCAATAATTAAAATAGTTTCTTTAGATCAGCCTGCAAAGGAGAATGAAAGATGTGACAAGAAATGATAATTGTATAATTCTACATATATTCACACTACATGTTTATTCCTTATAAATATAAATATATTTTGATGGGCATTGGAACCAAAAATGAAGACAAAAACAGAGGGGAAATTTAGGACAAATTGAAAGGGTTCCAAGAAAAAGAAAGAAAAGGTGGAGTGAAAGAGGTATATCTACTGCTTTGCCCATTTCCTTTATCCCCCCCCTAATCTTACAATTATCAGGAAAGAGCAGTTTAATTTGGCTGGTCTCTTTAGCTTTAAGGAAAAAAAGATTGACAGTGTTCAAAAACCTCTCTGGCCCCTCAGACAGATGTGAGTGACTGTGTGCGAGTGTGACGTGCAAATATGATCTGGTGTCACAGAAAACATCAGAATGAGCAGTGCTGAATTTAAATATGCATTAAGTACTTCATCTTCAGTTGGCCTTCGTCCTTCCAGCTCCATCAGAGCTCCTCTCTCCTCACCCACCCTCTTAAGATCTTCAGGCACGGATCTCTGCCTTTTAACCTCTAAAACAAGAGAGAGAGATATTAAAAGTGGTTGATTCTTACCTGAATATAAATTAATATTAAGACACTTTTTTTATTTATCAGATGAACCTAACCCAATCAAACAGATCTGACATCTCCATTAATGCAATCACTGTATAAAGTTGTTATTCAATTATTAGTATTCTTGTAGACATCTAAAAGACATGTCAGTACTATCATTAAATTAAAGGGATAGTTCACCCAAAAATGTGTCATTATTTACAAAATCTCACGTTGTTCCAAACCTGTATGAGTTTCATTCTTCAGTTGAACACAAAAGAAGATATTTTAAAGAATGCTGGTAACCAGACAGTTGACGGTAGCTATTGACTTCGGTGGTATGGAAGTCAGTGGCTACTGTCAACTGTTTGATTACCAGCATTCTTTTGTGTTCAACAGAAGAAAGAAATGTATACAGGTTAGGAACAACTTGAGGGTGTATAAATGAAGACAACATTTTCATTTTTGGATGAACCATCCCTTTAAGCCTAATCGGCAGACCTGAAACACAACTTATGCATTAAAAACATTAATTTATTGATTACTGAACTGTTCCACAATGTAAAATCCTCCATAATATTTGTTTATGCAGTCAAACTGAAGGAAGTGTCATCAGCTTCAGTAAAGGACCTCACCTGGCCTGGTCTCTACATATTGGCTGAATGATTTGAGCTGTGTTTTCCTGACAGCAGACTCCTTGTGGAAGACAACGGGACTGCGCAGACGTTCCGTAGCCCTGCGGAGACGCTCTGCATGCAGTTCATCTACATTATTCTATAAACGCATTAAAAAAAGAGAGGGAGGGATGTAGAGAGAGAGAGAAAAAAGGAGAGTAAAAGAGCAGTTAACTTAAAAGTAGAGCAGAGTCATTTGAATAAAAGTTGCTTCTGATGCCGGTCGACATTAAAGAAAAGAACAAATTAGACACACATGGCCAAGAAATGTTTAACGATGGAGCGCCGTGCCTGAAGAATGGTCGAGGAAAGGTTCTGCAGCATTTGGTACATCTCAGAGTCCCACATTAACTCACAAGCACAAAGGAAATAAGGCAATTAAGTCTACTTTCAACAAAACCTGAGCCAGAAAATGTATTCAGATTATGCAAATTAAAAGCACTATTGTCTTGGAAGCGAACATGTGTTAGCAGCTTCTCACTGCGGCTTCCAATCACCTCAATATTGAAATGTGTTATTATGTGCTGGGCCCAATAAGCCAAGCAGACTGGAAAGCGAAACGACGGCGTTCAGAATAACATTTGCAACGTCAATAATAATAGGAAACGTCTAATAAAGTTCGCAATTAGCGAACACGTTCCACTGCTTGAGACTAGGAGGGAGAAACATTGTTAGTGCAGACGCTAGATCACTGGTGTGTGTACAGAAACCACACAGCTAATAAAGACAAGCACTCACAAGCAGACACACATACCGCCTCTGGCCTGTTTATACTTAAATTATAACTTCTGAAAACAAAGCTACAATTAGCATCTCCCTAGAGAAGAACAAATTTAGCCTGATCTTTGAGATGCTTAGCATCTGTATGTGTGAATATTAATAGTTAAAGGTGTTTATACAACTGATCCCACGTGTTTAAAGGGACAGTATCAGCTGTCACAGCCCTAATCTGCAGCTTCTCTTCAGCCATCATGACAGTTTGTAACTTAACACAGTTCACCCAAAAATGTAAGTTATTCTACCCACCCTCAAGTTGTTAGAAACTTCTATGAATTTCTTTCTTCTGCTGAACACAAGATATTATATTTTTAAATTTGTCGGTATCTGCTTGATGTACCCTGTTGACATCCATGGTATTTTTCCCCATACTGCGGAAAATAATGCGGCCCATCAACTGTTAATTTATTCGGCAGAAGAAATATATTTTTGAGTAAACGATCCCTCAGGAATTCCTAGGCTTGTTGAAAAAATACTTTTGTGCTTGGATCCATAGATATGTCTTGAAAACAAATGCATGTGAATGTTCACATTTTAATCACTTCTAATATGATATGTTTTATTTATTAACTTATAAAAATATGCTGTAAAATATATTGCTTATTGTTAGTTTGTTAGTTAATGCATTAACAAATGTTAACAACAAATTAAATGTAAATTATTATTATAAAGTTTTAGGGACGTTAAGATAAGATTTGGACAAATATCATGAATTACCATAAATATCATAAAAGTCACACCATATGACATTTTACAGCCTAAACTAACAACCCCTAGCTTCCTCCACAAAATTGATAAGAATGCAGAAATTAAAAATATGCTCATGTTTATAATTGTATTTATATAATTTTGAATACATAATAGATATGATAGAGAAAAAGCTAAAACTCATTCATAAAACTTCATACAATGGCAATCTGATGGTGAAAAAAAGTCACCCTAAGTCTGTCCTTATAAGTGGAAAGAGTACCGCAGTCATCACACAAAACCAAAGGCGTGAGCGTGTTACGTGTTAAAACGACACATTCAACAGCCTGGATCTCTAGAGACAGCTCAACAAAGCCCTTTAACCCTGTCTGATTCCTCTCATGTTAAAGTCCAAAGAAAACAAACAGGATTCAAACCCAAAGCCCCGCTAGAATCCTCGTTTCCCGGAGGACCCAAGGCCTTCAACCCTCGCTAACAACCCCTTCCTTGAAACACCTGCCCCCACGGCCCCTCGGTACCTCTGGCTGGGGCAGATATCAGGGCTATCCCCACATCGCGATCGGCGCTTTTTAATCTGTTATCGTCCCGATCATTATTGTGGTGGTGGGTATTATTTTGGCAGAGGTGTGTGTGTGTGTTTCTGGGATGCGTGACTAATGTTGCGGTCTGCTGCTCATTGCAGGCGGTTATCGTGTGCCACCATGGCAGCAGGCTCACAGTGCATAGAGACAATTGCTAATGAGACACAACCAGGAGCACTGGGGGGACTGCAGTGTGTGTGCTAGGGGGGGTACCGCTCTGTCCCGCACCGTTCTACTGTGGCCATGAGGAGTTGTGGGATGGGAAAATCCTCCAGGGATGGGAGCGGTTGATTCAGATTTTTTAAGAGTAAAAATACGGTACTACAACAGCACGCCTTGAGAAAGAGAGAGGAACACATTTGATACTCAAACTTCTTCATGCATACAAGGTTGCAATGGAGAATAGGTTGAAGGTCAAAAGAGACAAGAGAGAGTGTGAGCTGCTCTTTCTTTAAAACCTCACTAAACACTGAGGCTCAGAGCATCAGTGCTCATAACCCTGCTGATCCTCCCCTGGGCTTTGGCCTGTTGTGTAGGCCTGCAATTCTGCAGCAGGTGCTGGATTGTCCATAAAGAAAGAGAGTACAAGACCCTCACCACTCAAAGACATTTCATAACGAAGGCATTCCATAAAATATTGGGTAAAAAGCAAGTGACGTGACAGCCAAGTATGGTGACCCATACTTTGAATTTGTCTTGTGCATTTAACCCATCCAAGTTAGTGCACACACATTAGGAGCAGTGAGTAGTGAACGCACACTACAAACCGTGGAAACACACACCTGGAGCAGTGGGCAGACATTTTTTGTGGCGCCCAGGGAGCGATTTGGGGTTAGTTGCTTTGCTCAATGGCACTCCAGCCGTGGATATTAAGGTGTTCATTCACCCCAAGTACATTTTTCTGCTACTGAGAATTGAACGGGCAACCTTTGGGTTACAAATAATACTCTCTATCCTTTAGGCCACGACTCCATCATCTTACATTAACTAATATTGCAACTCAGAAAATTACTGTTACTCAGAAACATTTACCAATTCGTGACAATATTTTTCATGTGTGCATGTATAAAGGTTTCCATTCAAAAGTTTGGGGTATTTGAAAGAAACAAATACTTTTATTCAAACAAGACATTTATAATATTACTATATATATATATATATATATATATATATATATATATATATATATATATATATATTTTTTTTTTTTTTTTTTTAAACAAATACTGGAGCACAACTGTTTTCAACATTGATAATAAGAAATGTTTCTTGAGCACCAAATCAGAATATTAGAATGATTTCTGAAGGATCATGTGACGCTGAAGGCTGGAGAAATGATGGTGGAAATTCAGCTGTGCCATCAAAGAAATAAATTATATTTTAAAATATATAAAAAACTTTTTTAAATAATAATAAGTCACAATATTTTTGTAGTATTTAGTAATATTATATATAATAGCATTTTTGATCAAACAAATGCAGCCTTGGTGAGCATAAGCTACTTTTCACAAACAAAAAAATCTTGTAGACCCTAAACTTTTGAATGCTATTAGAAAAAAAATGCAGAAAAGTAGTTAGTGCTAATGCATAAGCATTTTTATTCATAAAAATAAATTGTGTATAAATAATGCTATTATTGTTTAATTATTACCAATAATACAACTGGTTAAAAATTGTCCGATTGTTTAAATATCTGTGACCCAAATTATTTGCAGTATGAGTGACAATTTGCATCATCCTCGTCATGCCTGTCAATCTGGCTCTGGAATCTAACCTATTTGTGACTAGTCCTTGGGAAACCGTCACCAATTATTTCACACCTGCCGCAGTGCACTGAATGAGGCCTGCCGACTCAAACGAACACATCACTGCAGTCATTGTGCATCAAAGACCCTGCTAACATCTGCTCACAGGAAATCCCCTCTGTCAGCAGAGAGAAAGAGAGAGAGGCAGAAAGGGGCGAACAGGTGGGGGAAGGTAGTCGCCAGGATCTCTGAACATGCCCTGCAGTCACCACCTGGGGGCTCTGAATACAACAGCGAGATAGGAGGTCATCACACACACGTATAAACACCAAGCAGTGAGCAGTACATAGGTATGCATGTTCTTACACACAGAACGCTGGGATTTAATAAACAAGGCAAATCAATCTACTGCATGTCAACGTAGCAAGCCACACGCTGCTGTCGATACATCCCCGAGCTCTCTTCTCTCTCAGAAAAGGTCAGGTGTAATATGAGGTAATGGCTGTAAAATGTCATTCATGTGTTCTGGCTTAATATATAAACACATGAAGTTCCAAGAGACAATCAAAGAAAATCAACCTGTTTTGGCCTTGCACCCTACACACAGAGAATGAGAACCAAGCAAATAATTTCATACTGTTAAACTACCATAAGGTAAATACACAATAAATACATATATTTTATGGTACTTACTGTGCAAAAGAGACATCACAATGCTAATGTGTCGTGAGTGTCTTTCAGTCACAACACATGTTCTTAGATGAAACGGTGCCACTCAAAGTTTATTACTTATGGTTAGGAGTTTGTTTACAGTGAAACCTAAGTATGAGCAATAATATTACAAATGTTGCTTAGCAAATACAATTTAAGATGGGTAGAGCAGGTGGCTGTGAATGTTACCTGCAGGCCGCCTGATTCAGGACTGAGGGGTGAAGTACTGGATGCCGTCAGTGATGAAGAAGAGGATGAGGAGGAAGGAGAGCTGCCGCCCTGTGGCCGAAACTCTGTGAGCTTCTTGAGCTTCAGGTCCACATGCCTGCTGTTCATAACACCTAAAGAGAGAGAGAGGAAGTGTTATATGCAGTAGGCCACTCGTCTCCAACACACAGATAAGCAGAGGACATGACAATGTTTGCCCTTAAGCAAACTGGCCCTCTCAACCTCATATACACTCACATATACACAGACTTAGCTGGAGAGATAGTGAGATGCTGAGACACACCTGGAATGTCTCCCTAGAATCATAAATAACACCCATACACACGTTGTGAATAATGTGTTTTTTTTTTGGATGAGTTTTATATTATATTACATTTGGTTGTTTGGTTGGTTGTTCCCAATATACCCTTGAATTTTAGCTTGATGAGCAAAATCCATTTCAGTTGGTTGGATTTTTACAGAAATATATAAATGTACACAATTCAGAAGTTTGGGATCAGTAAGATTTTTGAAAGAAGTCTGTTATGCTCAGCATTTATATGTTTAAAAATACAGTAATTATTACAGATTGACTGTCAATTTTCATTAATATGATGAGTCCCTACTTGTGTCCCTACTACAATATGATGTGTTCTACTAACCCCAAACTTTTGAAAGGCAGTGTAGAGGAATTATATATAACTGTGTTATTTGTAAATATTGTTTATATTATGTATATTATTTCATAATAATATTAATAACAATACATCATTACTTCACATAATATGTTAATAAACAATTTATAATGCAAAATGATTAACACATTTAAACATTATTATTAGCAGTAGAGGCCATACATTACTGTTATTTTTCAGTTTCTCTCTTGGAAAAAAGAAGAAGAGAAAAACTCTACCTTGCTTTGTTGAGATCACAAAACAAGACAAAACAATAATGCATGACTTTTGTGAGCCTCTGTATATGCCACAATGAACTTTGTACTGTACTGTTTATGAATTAATCCTCTCGGGATTTAATCAGTGCTGTGTATTTCCACACCAGATTTCGCACAGCTTCAGCTGCATGCTGAAAAATAAAAAAAATAAAAAAATAAAATCAATGGATACTCGGATAGACTCCAGCTGAAGCGCTATCCATTCATTTAGCTCTAATTCAATGGACACCTAGGATAAACTCCATTTGAAACACTGTCCATTTATTTAGCTCAAATTCAAGACATTTCTGGCTTTCCTCCATCTATTTTTGAGTCTGACCTTTGCCAAAGTATTTATTTTGACTTTTTTTTTGCTACACATGTGCATGGCTTAGAGGGAACAGTGCCTGATCCTGTGATTTACTGAAAGAAACACAACCCACAATACCTCCTCTTTTTCTTTAAATGAACAATGACTTCTAATTTTCTTTCTTCCCATGCAGACTTACTTTTCACAGGGTGCTTTATTTTATGTCCATCTTTATATTTTTCAAGTCCGTTTTTCTCTAATAACCTTTCACTAGCAGGTTTAGCCTTGCCCTCTCTCTCTCTCTCTCTCTCTCTCTCTCTCATCTGGGCTGGAGATGAAAGTGAGGTGAGGAAGCTTTTCATGTGGGTCCTGTTCTCCTCGTCTCCCAGCATCCCTCTCTCTCCCCAAAAAACACCACAGGAGTCATCTGTGTGTGTGTGTGTGTGTGTGTGTGTTGACCAACAGAAGAGCTCAAACACCAGAGTCACATCCCTAACTAAGTGTGTGCCATGATAATGACATTCAATCATTTCTGTCATGACAACTCTCTGAGTGTTTGGCAAGGATAGAAAATAAAACTAAATATAACTTCTTAAGAAGATTTAATTGTGTTTGTCTTGGGAATATGTTCAAATAGTTTTCAATTAAACTAAGAGCACAAAAACAATAAAAGCACACAAATACCAACTGTTATAAACACATGCAGACACAAACAACCCATCTGTGTCTGAAACAGATGAGCCTATTTTTTCTTAATGTTATTTTGAGTTGAAAGATAAACTAATTCTAAAAGATGCTTAAAATATGAAGTAATGCCACTGGAAACAGAAGAAATATTAAATTATAGGGCTGCACAATTTATGGGGGGTTGAGAATTTAATTACATAGACCCAGTTTGCCTTGCTTGTTTCTAGGGCTGCACAATTTGGATTCAGGATTTTGTTATTTTGAGACTATAATGATAATAATACTATGATTTCAGTTTGATTTTAATTAATCATGCAGCCATACAGAATGAAATGTCATTATTGTACAATAAAAAGTCAAAGGTTAAAAAAAAAAACACTAAAATTAAAAATAATCAGAAGTAGGTGCACACAGATTAATTGCTACACACAAGCACAGGTATGTAGCGTTACCATGCACATGCGTTAAAACACACGCACAAGCAGAGGTCATGCAGTGTTGGGTTACCCAGAGAGGCCAGGTCACTGGCAGAGTTAGTAAAATCATCCTCCATTAGACATGAAGACAGCTCCTCCTCAGGGTTAGTATGCGTGACATCATCAGCATGAGATGCCGCCACCTCAGTATCACTCCTGCCCTCCTCATCCACACCCTCCACATTCACCCCATCTACCACGTCTGAGAGCAAACAAACAAACCGGGATGGCCAAAAAAAGAGAAAAGGAAAGAGGCAGAGAAGGTTAGTGAAGCGTTGAGCGTTAGTTCAATTTTCCAGCGGGAAAAGAAACTTTGCATGTTAGTAAAGAGTCAGAAAAGAATTAGCTTAGACACATTTAGACATACAAACAGTAATTCCTTAACAAAAAGTTTGCTGTTGTCACATTGGGGTGTGTTTGTTTGAGCTGACAGAAATCAGGCAGATGGCTGAGGGTGTCTGGCAGAGAGCTGAGCTTTATGTGTGTGTGTTGCATGGCAGATTTGGCCTTGACGGCAAAATCTCCTCCAGAGTTCCTCTTCCGCATCCACAGATCTGAATCCCACAGAGCCCTTGACAATACACACTCAATCCAAACACATCGATCTCATTCAGTTATATGGTAACTAGAGCAAAGCTGCACATTCGCACAGGGCAGTTCAAACTTAAATAAGAGACAAAACAAAAAGGAAAAATGGTGCTGCACAATTAGGGGAAAAAGCTCCAATTGATAATTTTCTAATACAAATTGTGGTTGTCGTTTAAAAAGGGATTAAAAAAAGTTCCAGGCTTCCAATGCTTGTTTGTATGGCTGCAAAATTTGGCCAAAATGTTTGTGATTATATACCATTAATTTAATTATTACTATTATTACTAAATATTACTATTATATTATTAGTACTAAATACAAGTATTAAAATTCAAAGTATTACTATTGTGAGGTTTCAATGGGAAAAAAGTATAAACAATTATGTAATTATTTAATTGCACAGAACTAAAATTACATCGCTAATTTCTTCATTTCTTCATTTTCAAAATATAAAGCTTTTATTTTGGTGGACAACCGCAGAGACTTTAAGGTTTTAAAAGCACTTTAAAAGCTGGTTTTAAAAGCACTTTTCATTACATGTTTGGGAAGTTTGTCATATGTTTGGCAACCCAAACTCAGCAAATGCAGAGATGGAGTTCAAGTGGAGCAGAATTGAATGTAAAGCATTCTGAGACACTGAAAACACTGGATCATGAGCTGCTTGCACATAAAAAAAACTGATTGCTGTGCTTCACTTTAAACCACCCAGCACATAAATTAGTTGAATTAAATCGTAGCCTTTTTAATTGGATTATCGCACAAAGCCATATCACGATTTTGGTTTTATTTTGATTAATCGTGCAGGAAAATGGCACAAGACATCTCTAGAAAAACGCTCGGACAATCACAGAAAATGGACGTATTGAAAATGGTCGTATTCCTTTTTTCCTTTCTCTCACGCTTTTTAAATTTACTTTCCATGATATGGCGACACACACACATAGGGCAGTGCTAAGCTAATTAACAAAATACATGCTGCTGGAGTTGGTGAAAGTTTTGATGGTGAATGTTTTGCTCTACTCAGCTTGAGCTCTCTCAGAATTAGAGCCAAGTATTTGTAAGTGTAAGTGTGTGTGTGTGTGTGTGTGTGTGGGTGTTGGTGGGATTATGCGTTCTGCACGATAGGCCTTGTGCATCAAGCCTATAGCAGTTCCCTCCAACCTAATTTTTAATGAGTTCTACAATTAGCAGAGTTCAACAGCCCGAAAGGCCAAATAAACCATTTTTTTCAACTGTCTTTCCTCCTCTCCCTCTCTCTGACCCGGTTTTTCCTCTGCTCTGTCCATATGTGGGTTTGTCCATCTCTGCAGGCCGCGAGATGTGTTCTGTGGCGTTTCCAAGCTGTGGTAAACGCGTGATTGCGGAGGAGGGAACACTATTAGGCGGACAGGGAGAGGATGAAGAGAAAATGGAGGGCGTCAAAGAGAGAGAGATGAAAGAGATAAAAGGAGAGGAATATTGTGTCTCCCCTTGAGCTGTGAAATGGTACACACGGACACGAGCCGGCACAGAATTAGACACAGCGGCTAACCTGCTATGTTAACACCTCGCGTATTAAACAAAACCTTGACGCGCCGCTAACACCCCTCTCACTCGACGTGCGTCTGCTTTTAATTATACGCAGCAGCTAGCCACAACGCTAACACCCCTCGGCGTAAACACGTTTAATAACACACCGCAGCTACCCGCTATGCTAATGCCCCACTGTTTCCACACAGTCCTCCCAATGGTTAGTGCTACAATAACGTGCCGTCTCATTGTCCTGTAATGTGAAATAAAAAGAGAAATGGTGGCTGATGATAACGTGGGACACAGCAGGAAAGCCGAGCTGAAGGAGATGGGGTCTATAGGAGTCCTCCTCGGACAATGAGACATTGATTACCCAGCATGGGTGTGTGTTATAATGACGGTGATGATGATTTGGTCCGTGTGGACTGGTGTGTATGTGTGCGTGTTGGGGCATAGGGCACCGTTGACTGTCGCCAGAGTTCTCCTGATGTATTTCCAAGGATTATGTGTGAAGCGACTGCCTGAACAAATGGAAGTGAAGCCCTCTGTGAACACCTCAAATTAGAGTTCAGACTATGTGGGTGTGCTGGTGTGTTTCTTAATGTGATGCTCCTTTGGGCCTTGAAAGCAGATGTGTTGGTTGTCATTATAGAGTGAGCAACTAAATGGTTTTTAAGGGCTGAAAGCCACTAATGGACACACACATATATGACCTGCTCCTAATGGACAGACACACACACGTAGATGCTTCATGAGCAAATTAAAAATCTCACAAGCCAAACACCAGCATTCGGCCTTAATGTTCTTTTAGGAACTTTTTTTTACTAACATTTCAGGGAGCCTGTGGGAGCCAGGAATAACAAATGCTGACAGAAAATGTGTCTCATCAGAATAAACATTACCATGGGGATTGAATTCCAACCTGCATTAGCATGCATTAGCTATTACTCTCCAGTTAACAATCTAATACTATATTAAAGGGTTGCTTTAACAAAAAACATAAATATATATATATATATATATATATATATATATATATATATATATATATATATATATATATATTATACACACACACACTACCATACCCTTGAAGGTGTGCTGTGGTATCTGGCACCAAGACATTAGCAGCAGATCTTTTAACTCCTGTAAGTCGTGAGGTTGGACCTCCATGGATCCGACTTGTTTGCTCACATCACACAGATGCTCGATTGGATTGAGATCTGGGAAATTTGGAGGTCAAGTCAAAAACTCTAACTTGTTGTTGTGCTCCGCAAACCATTCCCAAACCATTTTTGCATTGTGGCAGGCGCATTATGCTGTTGAAAGTCCACAGCCACCCAGGAATACCATTTCCATGAAAGGGTGTAGATGGTCTGCAAACAATGCTTAGGTAGGTGGTACATGTCAAAGTAACATCCACATGGATGACAGGACCCAAGGTTTCCCAGCAGAACATTGCCCAAAGCATCACACTGCCTCCGCTGGCTTGCCTTCTTCCTATAGTGCATCCTGGTGCCATTTGTTCTCCAGGTAACGAAGCACACGCACCTAGCCATCCGCGTGATGTAAAAGAAAGCATGATTTATCAGACAAGGCCACCTTCTTCCATTGTTCCGTGATCCTGATGCTCTTGTGCCTACGCTTTTGGCGGTGGACAGGGGTCAGCACGGGCATCCTGACTGGTCTGCTAGTTATACATAGCCATGCGCAACAAGTTAATATGCACTGTGCATTCTGACACTTTAAGCTACAGTAGCATGTCTGTTTGATCGGACCCCACGTGCATCAATGAGCCTTGGCCGCCCATGACCCTGTCGCCTGTTCACCACTGTTCCTTCCTTGGACCACTTGGACCACTTTTGATAGATACTTACCACTGCAGACCGGAAACACCCCACAAGAGTTGCAGTTTTTGAGATGCTCTCACCCAGTAGTCTAACCAACACAATTTCGCCTTTGTCAAACTTGCTCAAATCCTTACGCTTGCCCATGTTTCCTGCTTCTAACACATCAACAACTTTGAGGACAAATGTTGACTTGCTGCCTAATACAGCTCTGAAAAAGTAAGAGACCACTTAACATTGAGAAATCCATGTTAAGTGGTCTCTTCATTTTCTTCATATACATCCAGAGCTGTATATCCCACCCACTAACAGGTGCTGTGGTGAAGAGATAATCATGTTATTCACTTTACCTGTCACAATGTTATGCCTGATCGTTGTATATAATGAAAGCTGTTATTTTGGACCCCATTTGCTTTCATATTGCATCTCAAAATGTACATCGCACACTCGCAAATATTGGGCAAAACAATATCAATACTATGCAGTAAATGAGTTATATCAATATTTAACATCCCTTTTGCTTTGTCCGATGTTTTTTCCACCGTCAATGAAGCAATGCATTATGGGTTAACCTTATTATGAAGGATGTAAAGCAGCTTTTAGAGTTTGGTCAAAGCAACATATGTACATTTGGGAGCTTGTCTAGGTATGCAGGTCACTAGGTTTTGGAACAGAGCTTATGTGTATGGTATTTCAGAGTGAATGCATGCAGATTTGCGTGTGCGTTCGCATACTCATGAGAAAGTGTGCCTGCATGCCTGCGTGTGTTTATGCATTGTGAGTGTATGTGCGTGTTCGGCCTATAAAAGCCCCCCTGCACTCACCTCCAGCTGTCTTTGACCTTCCTTTTAAGTTGTTCCCAGCTGCACTACAGGCAATAGAGGTGGAGTCAGTATAGAGAGGCAGTTCAGCCATCTTTACTCCAGATCGAGCCTCCGCTATCAGCTGCCTGGCTCTCTCTCGCAGCTGCCTGCGCCGTTCTTCATCACGCTCCTGACACACACACACACAGACATAGGCAGAGGGACAGGGGGGGTTATTGAACGGGTGCCATCTCAAGTAATTGACAGAAATGCCATTTTCACTCCTCTCTCTCCCATCAGATCAGACTGATAACAGCTTTCTTTACTATCCAGGATGGAGGGTCTCTGGCACAGAGAGAGAGCGAGTGAGAGAGATTCACTGCATGGTTTATTTGTCATTGATTCTGTATAAGTCCAGACATAATAAACCACAGATATTTGCTGGAGTGTCATTTCCTCCCCTGACTACATGTTTATGAGTGTTTTGTGTATATCAATAAGGAATGTATGCATCAACTACTTCACAACATCAATCTGTGAATAGACAGAAGAGAAAGAGAAACAAGGGGACCATAATTGGGAAATGGCATTGGATTCAAACTTTCACTATGTGCATTAGGAACCACTACCTGTTAGGGGCCTGATATGTAACATTTTTTTAAATAAAAATACTGCTTATTAATAACAGAACACATGAAGTGTTCTTGTAAAAAAGTGTTCTTCACTTGAAAAAAGTGAAGTTATGAATGATAAATGTTAGATATTTCTGTAAATTACTAACATTATATAGAAGGAGGTTCTCCGCTGTTTTGCTTCACAAATGTTTGTCAATTGCAGGTTCCCTCTTACATCATATTACAGGGTTCCCCTGGACTACTAGAGCTAGGGTGACTAACTGGTTATTGCTCTGTTTCAGGACGTAAAAGTGAGACGTGTGAGAGAGATAATTTACTACTGTACTGAAGTGGTGGATTCTGGAATCAGGTTCCAGGTATACAATATAATTTACCCTGAGGTCAACTAATGATGTTCGTGTGGTTTTCACATTCAAAAACCTCATAACTAATAAGTAATAGGCTATTTTCTACACTGGTTTTGAGGCTTTCTCCAAAACGCTGGGTTTTGATGGGCGTGCAGCACTGGAGACTTGGAAGTAAACGCCCATGGCTAGGATTGGATAAGATTTGCATATTTAATGAGCTTCAGCTCCGCTGTCAGTTCACATGAGAGAGGAGAGATTGAGGGAGAAGCGGCAACCGGAATGATTTTCTCGATCACAGGGCTCGTAAACGTCTTTATCGAACAAACACAATGATTTATTTATTTTTCATCCACCCGCGATTGATTGGCCTATTATTTTTATATCACACATAACCTGCAAGATCGGATGATATAAACGCGAACCGCGTGCACACACACGTGCGTGCCACCCTTCAAATGTCAAGTCCAGACAGACAACAGCACAGATTAAAAAAAAGAAATATTATGAGATTCATCGGCCTGCCGTGCTTTGTGAGCCCTGGCCCATACGTGTCTGAGTCCAGCGTGCTAAAGGTATGCTCTGTTAGACACGTACACATATGCAAAACGATCTATAACAATGCAATTCTATTACATATAAAAACACGTTTTACTCACATAACTGTTTTGCACCATTCCTCCTGTCGGATCCAAATCCAGCATCGACCGAAGATTTGTTTACAAACGATTCCGCAATTAACTGAAATGAACATGTCTTCCCCATGTGAGCTGGAACTATATTAAAAATAAAGTTCAACCACACATTCCTAATAATAGGATCCGAAGGAAGCTTATGCAGCGACTGTGTTCTTCCACAACCAGGAATAGCGCAATATCTTGCTATCTTACTCGGCATGTATATTGTTGTTGACCAGCTAGCACAAGCCCTCCATGAGTCGGTGGGCGAGGCTACTGGATTAGATGTGCTGTAGAGGTGTGTTTCGTCATGCAGTGACGTCAGTATGAAGCACAGGACTGTTTGCTGAGCCTGGTGTCTATAAAAGCTTTTCTTTGACTAACAAAGAAGTTTTCAGCTCTGAAACTTAGAGGATATTCTTATATTACCATGACTTTTTATATATCAAAAGCTCAAGGGAAATTGATTTCTCAATTCATCACCCATTTAACTAAAATACATTTCCCAAGTTTCCAACATGTTTTGGAGAAAAACATTTATTTCATAATGTGATTTCCCCCAGTCATTCATAATTATTTTTTTTGAATGACAGATCAAAAGAACAAACAATTCAGATTTATTTTCACAGTCATCTTTGATCATATTTACCAGGGGTGCCAATAATTCTGACCACAACTGTATAAAGTTGCAGTACTACTACCACTTATTAAGATTTAAAAAGGTTCGCTTAGCATGAGGGGTAACCTGGCCCCATTGACAGCCACATGAACACACGTGCACACATTTTCAAGGTGCAAACAGGTTTCTGGAGCAAAAGAGCAGAGAGTTAATTAGCCCAATTGGTTACAAAAGCGTTGAGCTAATTAACCCCATTCCACCTGTTTCTGTGAACACTGTTTGTCTAAGGCCATTGTTCAGAAGGACAATAAAGCAGAGAAATGCAGATGAAGGAATCCCAGGAGCACCTTTCACGGGTCCAGCCTGGGGGCCCTTGAGTCTCAGGGTAATTTGAACATGCAAGACAAAGCTAAGGCCAGGTTACACCTGAAAACACAGAAGCGCTCCTGCCAAAGGTGAACTCGGCACGTTTAGCATGAGGGTGTGTCGACTATGCTCTCGCAAAATAAATACATCTGCTCTAATTGGAGGATGACATGTAATTGCTCAATTTATTCACAAGGCTATAAAAAACACAAAACAAAACCACGTGTTTCTGTGAATGTGACATAGTCTACCACTATAACAATATATTTTTCGATTGAGCTGTGAGGCTTTTGCCCTGTGCTCATCATACAATTGAATGTAATATAATTGTCATTTTTTCTGTAGCTGAAGTCTAAAACGCCACATGATCGGCTCAACCTTGCAGGTATCATCACACACAACCTTCGACACACTGTTTTACATACAGCGATTCAGGGCTGGGCTAGCCATTAGTAGAGAAAATGAGATTCCTTGTGTGTGTGTGTGCCCAGAGGACAGGATTACCACCGTGCCCAGTATAAACTGCTTTTAGGCAATGTTCTGTAATACTGTAGTCAAGGAAAATTAACAAGAGATGAAGAACAGAAGCAGACAGAGGTAAGGGGAGATGCTTCCATCCACACAGACTGTGCTGAAACATTTAACAGAGGTTTGAATTGGTCAAATCTGTAAAGGTGCAGACAGACGCTTTATGAAGTTGGAAATGCATGGTATACCTGGAATAAATGCTGATTCATGCTAAATGGATGCTGACACAGATGGCAAAAAAGGCCGGACGTTTGAATGCATCTAAGCGAGTCTTTTCTTACCCAGAACAATTTACTTCCACTGAAAAATGTACTGACTTTTCACAGATTATTACACTTGCATGAATTTACTAGGCCTGTACTTTTTTCCACTATATTTCATACTTTTGTACTATTTAATTGCATTGGACTTGGTCTAAAAAAAGAAAGATTTATTTGGAAAAGCTTTACAATAAGTTATGTATTATTTATGTATTATTAGTTATGTATTATTAGTTAGTATATTACATTTGATTAATAAATGATGTAAAAATAATCACTATGAAAATGATTTGAAAAATATGATTAAAAATGAACTATTGCTAAAGAATTTAACCTTATTGTAATGTTCTAATTTTTTCCAATCATTGTTAATTGTGATTTGTATTAAAATTGCTTTATTTAATAATGCCAAATATAAATAAATAAATAATGCCAATAATGCCCTTAAAATTGAAATTGAAAATTTGAGAAATTGAAAGGGAAAGTTATAAAGGTATGAGGTCAAAACAATCATTGAGAAATACAAATGAACTCCCTAAATTAATCTGCCTTGCACAATGTGCAGAATAACCACTGTGGAACGATCCATTTCTACAGCAGCAATGAGGTGTGAAACTGTCTCTCTTCTTATGAAGAGATTTCTTTAATGACTCTCTCTTCAAATGGACTTCAAGTGGCTCTTCTTCAGCTACACTGAAGCTTGACCGTTCAGTCTGGACTCTCCAACTGAGCTATGCTTGCAGTAAAAGGAAGAGAGGGGAGAGAGATCAGTGGCCCATCCAACCTCCCAGCTGCAGATCTCCAAGGATAATGAGGGGATCCACAAGAACGAGCGAGGAAAATGAAAGAAGAACACCAGGGGTGGCAGAAACGATGACAAAGTCATAGTTAAAGGTGTAGAAGAAAGCATGATGTGTAGAAGACCTCACTCCATCTTTTGGGAAGTAAAACAGAAGGGAAAAAGACGCAGAAGCAGATAATAGAGGGCTGTCGCCCTCATTCTAGACAGGAGATCCAGGCAGAAAGGGGGTAGGCAGCAGAGTCGAGGCCCAGACAGAAGCACTCACAGTGGGCATGGGGTCCCGGTGGTTGCCCCAGCCTGGCTGCTCTTTTGGAGGGGGCTGGAGGGTGGGTGGGGGCTGCGGGGGTGCAGCGAGCCATGGAAGGAGTCGCTCGGCTGGGCACACACACAGGCTCAGGGCCCTGGCGCTAACACAGCCGTGCCAGCCAGCCAGAGACGGTGCCAGCCAGTGAAGCACAAACAGATATATTTGTCATGACACACTGAGTGTGCAGAGAAGGGGAGGGCCAAGCGCATGCACACACACACACAGAACAAGCAAGTAGTGTAGAAGAAGAGAGGTTTTGGATCTCTATCCCTTTCGACAACAACAATCGTATGTGTGCAGAAGGGAATCATTAGTAATTTATCAATTCTGATTCCATGAATGGTTATTTTGGTCATTTTAAAGAATAAATGCAAAATTATGTGAAAAACATGTATTTCTTGTCTTCTGCAACCTGTTTAGTCAAATTATATAATTTTAGATATCAGATAGCAAATAATAAGGACACTTTTTTTACCGGGGATCAGGGGTGCCGCCAGAAATTCTGGGCCCTATGGAAAAAAAAAAATCTGGGCCCCCTACAATTTTTACAGATAAAATTAAACCCAATAAACATGCCCTATATACTTTTAAAAAGATACTTAGCACATTACATAGTTAAAATGTCTAAAGATGAGTACAAAGCCTACAAAAACAAGAAAAAAATATAGAAAGATGTACTTTTTTACACAAAAGGGAGAACATGTATTATCTCAATTGCAATTGCAAGCACAACAGAACATATTGTACACATATTGACATATACTTTACATGAACAAGCTTTAGCTGGGTCAAACTGCTCTATCAGGAAACATCAGCTAGAACTAACCCATAATTAAATCAGTCAAGGAATAAAACTAGCTAGGGCAAAAGGGCTCAAAATCAAGACACACCAGGATTAATGCCAGGTGTGTCTTGGCATTACTCATTCAACCTATTGTAAGTCGATGTATCATCACAAGAGTCTTGAAAATATATTATGAAGGTTGAAAAGTTACCTAGTGCTGATTTAAGAACATCAAGTAAGACAGCATCGATCGTAGCAGCAGCACTGTCACTTGACAGAACATACACACGGCAAACTGATTTTGTAATTTTTGAAGCGTGTAGATTACTTTTTGTTTATCATCATGTGACGAACACAGTAGATAAGACGTGTTTAGAGGCTTCAATCTTCGTGAAGTTTCGCGCTCAGGCTCACCTTGTTCGTTTGAGACGGGGACGGGGGGCGTGGGGGAAGGGTGTGCAGCAGCAGCCACTGAATCTGTGTCTAAGACATGATAACCCGGAGACAGCACATCAGAGATGTATTGTTGGATTTAAATCATAATTCAGTAATTATTTTAGCTAGATAAAAGCAGGTCATGTAGCAACAAAAATAAGTAACGTTAGGCTAACTCTGAAAGTTTTGGAATAACGTTACAGGAATAGGGCAAGCTGCCTTTCTTTTTGAAAAACTGTGTGACATACTGTAGACTTCGGCGTTCTGTCTTCTCTTTCCTTCTTTTCTTTCCGTTTTTGATGCCCCAACTTTTGATGTGACATACCTGCGTGTGTCACTGTCTGCGCTTCATCATAGCAAGTGCAATAACCAAGAGACGCTCACGCTAGCACGGACCGCGCAGGTGGAATGAACCATTGTGAGGGAGGGGGGAGGTGGTTGTGACTGATATTTTGAAATTAGTTTTTTAAATATAAAATCTATGGTCAAAACGGACAAAATACACATTTACTGCATGAGGGGCCCAAGCACATTTAATGTATGTATAAAAAAGAGAAAAGAAATAAGAAAAGAAAAAGGGGGTCTGCTCTTCTGGGCCCTAAATCAGTCTGGGCCCTTAGAATCGTCCTAACCTTCCACCCCTTTACGGCGCCCTTGCCGGGGATGCATGGGACAACAAGGATATTGATGTTGAGTGATATCTTCTAATATATTTGCATTATTCTATGTTGTATTTAACTGTGCATGCTTATTTTCACTGTTTACATTTAGATTTCGTTTGTCAATATCAAATGCCCATTTAAAGTTAACCTTTAAAAACTGCCGATGCACTAATACTAAATTTCTCTGCCAAAACTAATATTCAGAATTATATGCTGATGTCGATACCGATAGTTTAATTTTCCTATGAAAAAATTAAACTGATGTCTTTCCATGGATAAGACACTGATTGAGTGATTACATGAATCATGATACATTTCAGTTAGTTATACTGTCTCTTTCAATATACCTTTTGATTTTCATGGATGTTTTCATGCTATAACTTGTAATAAATTGGAAGAAAAACTTTGTGGTTTCACTTCTGCTACAGAGATCTGCCACGTCACATTTAATAAATGGGGAAAATGGCATTTATTGTTTGAATTTTGTTATAAAATGGACAGAAATTGAAGGCCGAGACATTGTTTCTTATCAGAAGTAATAAAGCACAAAGCTCTTTGTGCTTATTGGATGGGAGGAGCTACAAATAATATTTGGTGTAGGGAAAAAAAACACGACTTGGCTTAAACTACATGTGTTTCATAGGGTCAAATAAAGCCTGCTTTAAGGTTGCAAAATTATTACTATTTTTAAATCTGTCTTGTTAATTTTGACAGCCCTAAAATTAACACATAAAACGAGTTGCAGTCTGACAGGTTTTTCTGCCCCCTTTTGATTGACAGGATATAATCTGCCCATATCATTAGTTGATTTTAAACAATCATGCGCAATTGCAAAGTTAATTTTTTTTTTTGCTTTAATCAGCCGAATGCATCTGTGCATCCCTATTAAAAACCCTATTTCAATAACACTGTTACATTTATTTTTTGTAAATACTGTATATTAATGTTGTAATAGCCAAATTATTTTGTAGCATTTAAAATTAAAGATTTAAATTTTTAGTGCTTTATTTATTTATTTAGACAAAAAAAGTTTTTTTTTAAATATCTGTCAACCATAAAATTAAATAAAAAAATCTTGTGTTTTTTCTTATTTATTTGCTTATTTAGATATAAAAAAATATTATTTCCATATTTTAAAAAAAATCTAAATCTAAAAAAATCTGCATTATGAATACTCATGTTCAAATGTGCATTTACAGATTTACAGACCAGTTATAATTAAAAAAACGGCTCTTGATTCTCCACACTCCTTGCCTATGAACTCATACAGAAGACACACAAATCATCCGAAACTCAGCGTGGTAAAAAAAACAAAAAAAACAAATCCAAATATTCAGCGCTTCCACAAAGCAATCAAATATGAATGCAATGTTTGATACACGTTCGAGAAAATGAAAACATTGCCACGTTTCGGGCTCATCAACCCCCTCTCTCTCCGTCCTTTAGAAAGTGACCTGTGAAATAAAGAGTCTTCCTTGTCCTCTTCACCTCCCTCTCTCTGCACTGTCTATCAAACCCTCCTCTCTTTTATTCTTCCTTCTCTCCCATTTCTGTCCTCTTTAAATGGAAAATACAGATCGTCTATGATCTGTCCCCTGGCTTCGTGGTCTGTAATGAGAAAACTTCACCTTGTGTCCCCGGCCATTCTAAAGGAAGCATTCGGCTGCTCCCGTTCACAAATCCAATTATATGTAGTCGAGAAAGCGCGGGAGAAAGAGAGAGTGAGAGTGTACGGAATGGGAAGCGTTGGGCGGACGGACGGGGCCGCTTTTCCTCTGTAATGTGGCCTCTGCTTGGTGTTGAGGTGTCAACTTAAAATGCAAGTAGTTGAGCATCAGCTAATCCTACAGCAGCCTGCTTTAGCCCCCAGCCAAACGAGAGCAGGAGAGAGCAAGAGCGAGCGTGCACGCGAGAAAGATGCCACCGTGGCCTTATCGCTGGGCTGCAGATGTGGTTCCTGGATCAATGCACATACACCACGATCAATGCATTTGATAAAGAATTAAGAAGAAAACTGTACATGCTATCAAAGGAGGTTGTACATGGCATAATTATGCTTCTGCATGTGTGTAGATGATACTGGTGCGGTGCAAGGGCGAAGAGATAAATAGACAGATAGAGATAGATGTCTTGCGGGCTACACAGCCTGCCCTTAGCACCCGGCTCATAAAAAAAAAAAAAAAAAAGAAACCTGTCAAATGGTTACCAACACATTTCGGAGGAGAAGTAGAGGAAGGAAGGGTAAAGGCTATTGGCCAAGTCTGTCCCTCAGAAAGACATCTAACATTTTACGTACATGCATATGTAAACCTCATGAGTGCATGAATGAAAATAATGTCAAGCCCAGGATTGCTACCAAACAAAACAGGACAAAACATCATGCTTATTTCAGTGTATGACTGCCAGAGGAAAGAGGTATATATAGATGGAGGAAGAAGTGTGTGTCAATACTGCCAACATACTCACATAGCTGAATGTGGGCAGTTGGAAAGACAAACCCCTGATGCGGGTGAAACAGTAGTAGATGAACAGGTTGAGTGGGTGGCTTGTGTGCGACTGGGAAGAAAACTTTGTCCTATACACGACAACATAATTACCTGGCAGAAAAGAGTCATTCACTGAAAGCTGTTCTTACAAACAACACACACCTGCTTTAGTAGACATTAAAGTCAGGTTGCTTCCGTAATGTGACGTGTTTCCAAATGAAAAGATATTCAGTGAGGAAAAAAAAAGAGATTGGGTACTTTGGGAATTGACTGGATTGATAGATGGGGGGAGGGGTTGAAAATTAACAGGGCTTGGTGACAGGACGAGTAATTTATTACTTTGTTAATGTGAACAAATTAATGGGTTACAATAACAGGAACATACATTAAAGTGAACGTGAAAATCTAAATCATTTACTTTCCTACTGCACGTATCTGGTGTTATTGTGAATTGATTCAATGAACATAAAAAGCCATCAAAATGTAATAAATTGCTCTTCCTCAGACTATCCTATTTTTTTTATAACTTGCAAATCAAAATCTAACAAGTCAATCTTCCTCGAAAACGACTTTTATTTTCCAATTTTTTACTAATACTACTATTAAAAAGTTTGAAGTCAGCAAGTAAAAAAAAAAAAAATTAAGTTCAACCAAGGTTGCATTATATGATAAAAAATCTGGTTAAAACTGTAATATTGCTAAAAATAACTATCCAATTTTTTTCATAACTTTTTTCTTTCTTTCAGTTTTAATATATTTTCAAATGTAATTTTTTCCTGTGATGGCAAAGCATCATTACTCCAGTCTTCAGTGTCACATGATCATTCAGAATTCATCCTAATATGCTGATTTGGTTCTCAAGAAACATTTATTATTCTTATCAATGTTAAAAACTTTTTTTGTGTGGAAATTTTCAAAATAACGAAATAATTGAATACAACTGAATGCATCTCTCATAAATTAAAAATATAATTTTCTAAAAAAAAAAACGAACTCAAACTTTTTACCCTTCTATGTCCCGAACGGGTTCGCGCACCCCCCCCCCCCCCCCCCCAAAAAAAACGAACAAAGCTTTGTTTTATCGCCATATAGCGACTCATGTTTAATCGTGGGCAAATTACCAGAACATGAATGACAATAACAACATCAAAAAAGTTTCAATATAATGCAACAAAGCTACGCACAAGCTTCCACTTTAAGAGGATGTGACAGACACAGGCTCAGTAACAGAAAGCACGGTTATTTTCAGCCGTATAAAAGAAACATTGCAGCAATAGGCCGCTAGGCCTATTCGATGACTGTGGAGCTAGCCTAGCATTATCATCATCATAACACAACGGTTTTGGAAATTAGAACGACAGTACATTAAATTAAATTGCAATGAAGTTACAAACGAAAATGATCCACAACGTTAAAGAGAATAAGGTCCGATATAGATAAAATAAATAAACATGAGGATCAATCGGAATCTTTTCAAGTGCGACATCAAACATAAAATGTTTCACTATTCTCTCGGTCTCTTTTGCCTCCAAATCCTCACTCTCTCTTGGTCCCTCTCCTCATTCGTCACTAAATGTCCCACTTGACAGTTCCCCTGATTTCAGACAGTTAAGCATATATATATATATATATATATATATATATATATATATATATATATATATATATATATATATATATATATATATATATATATATATATATATATATATACACACACACACGTTGGCACACATAGAGATGTGACTTGTGGACATTTTCCCACCTGTTAATCAACGTGTGTTTACACCGGTAGCCTATCACCGACTGGGCTTTTAAATCACTCATTCTATCTAACCGAAAGGAACAGATGCACAGGGCTGCTCCGGTATTAATAACGGAGCGGAGCAAAGCGAGTACTTTCCATTAATTCTTATGAAAGTTATGCTTCCATATGCATGAACTGAAACCGCGCCAGTGCGCGCACACCTTGAATGTAAGCTCGTCAGTTAATGCGCGCTCTGTGAGGCCAAGCAGATGTTAGTTTCGGTTTAGAATTAGCGCAACAACACACAATGATAAATTCACTTAAATAGGCACTTTTACATTTTACTTTGAAACCAAATCTTCCACGATCATCTTGTCTTTTTTGTTGTTGTATGGAAATCCCATTTTTTTAAAAAGACCGCCATTACATTTTTCCTCTCGCGCACCCCCTGGAGGCAGCTCGCGTACCCCTGGGGGTGCGCGCACCACACTTTCGGAATCCCTGGCGTAGGCTGTGCATGCTATTGCTTAATGCCAGCCAAATAGTTAAAGGGTTAGTTGATTTGGATCGCGTGTGAAACTGCCAAACTGCTAAAATCACGTGACATTAGCGATCTGAATCATGAATCAATCCGTTGATTCATGACTGTTTGAATCTTTATTTGAGGTTTGAAAACAAACGCGGAAGAGAATACAATGCTGAATAAAGTCGTAGTTTTTGCTATTTTTGTAGCAAAATGTATTTTCGATGCTTCAAGAGATTCTAATTAACTAACTGATGACACATACAGTGCCTCGCGAAAGTATTCGGTCCCCTTGAACTTTGCAAACGTTCTACAACATTTCAGGCTTCAAACATAAAGATATCAAACTGTAATTTTTTGTGAAAAATCAACAACAAGTGGGACACAATCATGAAGTGGAATGAAATTTATTGGATATTTCAAACTTTTTTAACAAATCAAAAACTGAAAAATTGGGCATGCAAAATTATTCGGCCCCCTTAAGTAAATACTTTGTAGCGCCACCTCAGCTTAAGCTCAGTGAGGTTGGATGGAGAGCGTTTGTGAACAGCAGTTTTCAGTTCTTTCCACAGATTCTCGATTGGATTCAGATTGGATTTTTGCATTGTTGCCAAAAAGTTCAATATTGGTTTCATCTGACCAGAGCACCTTATTTCACATGTTTGGTGTGTCTCCCAGGTGGCTTGTGGCAAACTTAAATCGACACTTTTTATGGATATCTTTAAGAAATGGCTTTCTTCTTGCCACTCTTCCATAAAGGCCAGATTTGTGCAGTATACGACTGTTTGTTGTCCCTTGGACAGAGTCTCCCACCTCAGCTGTAGATCTCTGCAGTTCATCCAGAGTGATCATGGGCCTCTTGGCTGCATCTCTGATCAGTCTTCTCCTTGTATGAGCTGAAAGTTTAGAGGGACGGCCAGGTCTTGGTAGATTTGCAGTTGTCTGATACTCCTTCCAATTCAATATTCTCGCTTGCACAGTGCTCCTTGGGATGTTTAAAGCTTGGGAAATTTTTTGTATCCAAATCCGGCTTTAAACTTCTCCACAACAGTATCTCGGACCTGCCTGGTGTGTTCCTTGTTCTTCATGATGCTCTCTGCGCTTTAAACGGACCTCTGAGACTATCACAGTGCAGGTGCATTTATACGGAGACATGATTACACACAGATGGATTCTATTTATCATCATTAGTCATTTAGGTCAACATTAGATCATTCAGAGATCCTCACTGAACTTCTGGAGAGAGTTTGCTGCACTGAAAGTAAAGGGGCCGAATAATTTTGCATGCCCAATTTTTCAGTTTTTGATTTGTTAAAAAAGTTTGAAATATCCAATAAATTTAATTCCACTTCATGATTGTGTCCCACTTGTTGTTGATTCTTCACAGTTACAGTTTTATATCTTTATGTTTGAAGCCTGAAATGTGGCAAAAGGTCGCAAAGTTCAAGGGGGCCGAATACTTTCGCAAGGCACTGTATAGACTACTTTGATGATGTTTATATTACCTTTCTGGACAGGGACAGTATAGTGTGCCTACACTTAGATACGCTGTTAGACTAAATATAAAATATCTTAAACTGTGTTCCGAAGATGAACAGAGGTCTTACGGGTGTGAGACGACATTAGGGTGAGTCATGACATTTTTGGGTGAACTAAATCTTTAACTAGTTAGGCATTGTTTTAGGAACATTCGCTCAGGTTCCATTATTGTACACAATGGCCATTTTTCATTCTGAATCACTGAATATCCACTTTTGCTCAGAAACACATCAGATTATGAAATTGAAATGGGTTGCGGACAACAATACACATTAAAGAAAGTAAATAAGGTCAATTTTTAATTGCCATGTTACCTTTAAAAAGTTCACTCTTTAGAAAGACTTGGAGCATGACCATTAAAAATGTATTAATGTGAAAGAAAATCAACAAGTTATTGGAAAATATAGTGCTAATGCTTGTACTTACTTTCTTTAATTAAAGTGTTCACACAGACACACAAATGCTTTTAGCGCTCTCTCTTTCTCTCTCTCTCTCTCTCTAAACAAACACGTTTCAGTCCGACTGAAATAACTGGATTAAACAATTGCAATTTCATATCAAAATGAACTTAAACTTTATGCTTTTATCCTTCATATTTTATTCATAGGAGACCGACTTATGAATGAGGTTAAAAACTGAAGGGCGGTAGGAAAGAGAAAGGAAAGAGGTAGTGAAAGAGAACAAAAGGAGTGGTTGTTGTGGAGGAAAGAGAGAGACAAAAAAAGAGAGAGAGAGAAGGGGGGGAAAAGAGGAGACGGCCCGACTGAGAAATAATTGTGTGTGCGTAATGCCGAAGAGAGCAGTGGCTTGATCACAACTCATGAAGAGATTGGAGGGGCGTCTCTCTCTCTCTCTCTCTCTCTCTCTCTCTCTCTCTCTAACAGTTTTTCTGTTCCAACCAACCGCTTTGATCTCCACACACACAGCCCTTCAACTACCTTCTATCCATTGTCGTTTCATTAGACGACAATCCACCAGAAAAAGAAAGGTTTCCGAACTAAAAAGACAATCGGAATGCAGTGCGAGAGAGCCTGTGTAGTCACGTCAGCATGTTAAAATGCATATGGAAGGCACAGTCACGGTTCCTTTGAAAGTCTGAGGGAATCGTTTGAGGGCGTCAGACCCAAAGAACAGAGAACAGGAGGACAACTGTGGTCTAATTGGCCCAATTAACTCCGAGTCTCTGGTGCTTGCTGGGACAATTGGTCTTCCCCGGGCCTTCCCACTGACTCTCACGCATCAGAGGTGGGCCGACGCTAACGACTGTGGACTACAGATAGAGAGAGAGAGAGAGAGAGAGAGAGAGAGAGAGAGAGAGAGATACTGCCATATGTGGTGTGTTAGCATGGAAAACAGATTTACATAGAAAAAGCAATGTGTTTGATAACGTGTTGATTTTAGGATTGACATCGCAGTGAAACGAGGCAGAAAAATGAACATGATAGAGGCAGCGGTTTGCCTCAAAACACACACGCACAAGCGCACAGGGAGGCCGCCACAAGTTCAAAGGTTTGCTCCGTCTCTCTCTGAGAGGGAGGGTCATGGGCGGCTCTGAAAAGTCACCGCACTGTCACACAGAGAGGGAGGGAGGGAGGGCTGAGGACGGAGAAGAGAGTCAGGAGGGTGAAGAAGGGCCTCGTCGGTAAAAATCAAACACAGTCCAATTAAACTAATCATAACGAGCCAGTGAACACGAGGAAGCTCACCTGGAATCTTTTCCCTCTCTTTTTCCTCCCCCTCGCCGTACCCTCCATAATTACCCTGGCCAAAGCGCTGTGAAATTACTGCACTGATCAACTAATGCTTGAGAAAATCTGAAGAAATGCACTGTCCCCTTTTCTGCCTCCCTCCCTCCCTTTTTATGATTTTAAGGACTACATAAATAAAAAATCATTTCCCCTTACTATCGCTCCCTCTCCCTGGCTTTCTCTACACTGAGGACAGAAAAGGAGGAAGAGTAACAGGAGAAGATTCTCTTGACTTTTTGTTTTTTTTAAAGGCTTTTTGCCTATAAAAGAAAGGGGGAAAATTGAGGGAGCAATAAAGGAATGTTCAGGGTACAATATAAGTTAAGATCTATCAACAGCAATTGTGGCATAATGTTAATTACCACAAAATATAATTTTGAATCAGTCAGGACCGGGCAGTAAATTTAAATAGTGTTTAAACATTTTAACAACAAAACTTTAGGCACGAAACTAGTGTGACAGTATCACTTTAAAGTTTAAAATTACAGGAGGTTTTTCAACTTTTATGTCATTAAGAACTCTGGCAACCTTAAAAGGACTGTTAGAGCTGAAATAAAAAAAACAAAAAATCTTTAAAATAAAAAAAATAAAAAAATAAAATAATTCCAAAAGCACATAAAAAAAAATATATTTTATTTTATAAATAACACAATAACGCTGGTGCTTCAGTGACTTTTAAATCTTCTGGAATTATTTTACTCCCCCAATATTTGCCTAAAAGAATTGTGGATGAGATGAAATGATCGCTGTAATAATCTAAACTATGCCACAAATGTTGTTAGCACTTAACTTAAACCTGAAACATTCCTTTAAGAGTGTGTGCATGTGTATACTAGCATGAAGGAGACGTTGTGCTGCTGTGGGTTTTTCTAATTGTTCATTAATTAGCGATTTGCTCTCACCAGGGGGTGAAAAACATGAGAGCGACTCAGAGGTTTGGTCCTAATGGATTGTGAAGGCCACCTACCTATAGTACAATGACCACTGCTAAACAATTTATACCGTTTGCCTTCTATCAAAGGCATATACATGCACACAAAGTAAGCAAAGTCTAGGAGAACAGAGAGAGAGAGAGAGAGAGAGAGAGAGAGAGAGAGAGAGAGAGAGAGAGAGAGAGAGAGAGAGAGAGAGAGAGAGAGAGAGAGAGAGAGAGAGAGAGAGAGAGAGAGAGAGAGAGAGAGAGAGAGAGAGACAGACAGTGGTGGCAAAGATCAAAGAAAGAGAGCCATCGCAGCACAATGAAGCACAATTAACATGGCATGTAAAAGAACAAGAAACACACACACACACACACACACACACACACACACACACACACACACACCACTTCTGATGAGAGGGGTGGGCTCACTGATCGTCCATTGAAACACACCACTGACTGTAGACAATGACTGGCCTGCTGGCCATCCTTACACACAATCAAGTCTGTTTGCTAACTGCTAACAATACTGCAACCATGGAGAAGTAGTGTTTTATTTGAAAGACCCTTGAAATGGTTTGACAAACATTTTTTTTCCCTCTAATAATGAAGGGCTAGTCACTTTAAAAAAGACAACAGCCTTATGTTATTTTACATCGTATCCAAGCAAAACTTTATTTTTTGAAAAAAGTATCTTATTTTCATTAAGGCTGCATTAACTTAATCAATTATACAGTAATATTGTGAGAAGTTATTATGTTATATACAAAATATGTTATTTTATTTCAAAATGTAATTTATTCCAGTGATGGCAAAGCTGAATTTTCAGCATCGTTACTCCAGTCTTCATTGCCACATGAAATCAATCTAATGCTGATCTGGTGCTCAAGAAAAATTTCTTCTTATTATTATTATCAGTTAATATTCCCATTTTCTTCAGCATTCTTTGATGAATACAAAGTTTAAAAGGAATTTTTAACCATGTATTTACTGTCACTTTTGATACCTAAAAGGTATATTTCTTTTAACAACAACAATTTTTACTGACCCCAAACTTTTGAACGGTAGTGTAAATTTAATACACTTTTTTTCACAACAAATTTGATGGTTGGGGGAGGGAGTAATGCAACCAAAGACATACTGAAAATCCATCCAGTATTTTGCTGATTGGAAGCAGGTGGCATTTATGATCTATGAGGAGATGATATTCTCATTCTATAGAGCATTTTAGTGGATAAATACCTGTAAAACATTTTGCGGTCCATTTTCTCAAAAGAGAAACTGCAAAGTTAGGCACATTATCAACTTTAGACAAATCTTACAACTTTTTTTTTTTTACAACTTTTCATCCATCCATTGAATATTAACTCTAAAACTTTATCTTCTCTATCTTTTATCTGAATGTCAAGAACATTTAGCAGTTAGCAATAAGTATTTAAGCCCATGCTAAAGTGCTCCCTACAACCCAATGACTTCTCTCTCTCTCTCAACCATCCTCATTTTCACCCCTCCATCTCTATCTACACTTTAAAGAATGGAACAAGTCTTAATTTAATTAAAATATTCCCTCTGCATGCTAAAGTCTCTTCTTAGCGGAGGAGCTTCATGCAGAGGCCAGTGATAAGATAACAGGGCCTACTAATCAAAACAAGACATCAACTAATCTAATCTAAATCACTAACAATTACCAGCGTGCCAAGCAACGCTCCCTTTTGATCAATGTTTTCTATTAAAAAGTGAAACAATTCAATATTCTAGCACGCTAATGCACTGAAGCCTCATTAGCACATCGTCCTTGGGATGGAGGCATTGTGAACTCGCACACAGACGCTAATTCGTGGTTAATTTACGGGATGACGACCATCTCCCCTTCAACAGACCGCAGAGGACTTTTGCAGGAGAGAGAGACAACCAGAAAAGGAAATATTGTTCTTTGAAAAAACCCTTAATTTATGGCAGCCTCACACTGAGGTGCCCTCCTGTTCCTGTTCTTTGCTTTCTTATGCATTGCATTCAAGGGCATCTCATATCCTTTTAAAATTCATACAGCAAAACGTCTGAATAAATCCGCCACACGCCAGATATTTCATCATTTGGTTCTGTATGTTTATGCCACGGTGTTTCACACTATTCTTCCCCTAAAACAGGATGTCAGGAGAACTGAAATGTTATCCGGCTGTGGCCTGAGCTTTTCGACGTCTAGTGTCAGTCGTCCTGCAGTACTGAACTCAGTAGAGCATGTTTATTTAGCGTTTGATGTTCTCTGACTGGTCACTTCCTACATCACTACCTGGAGCCCTTGAGTAACCCTTAAAGACTTGTCCCTGTGTGAAATGAGACTCTGGCATGCAGGTTCTTGGCCACAGAATAATATTACTCTCCATTACTTACTTCCTGTCTGACAGGTCCTGAAAGGAGCCTGAGAGGAGCCGTGGTAAGGGCCTTCTATGAGTGTATATCCCAAAATTTGTTGTATTTGGGGGAGGGAGAGGATCACTTTTGGGAATTTTGGGGATATTCACAATTATTTGAAAATTAGAAGAATGTAAAAAAAAAAAAAAAAACTTAATTGCAGGGTCTTTATTTTTTTAATTAACGTTTTTTTAAAAGCACATTTCTAATGTTATAAAAAGATTTATTTCAAATAGATTTGTCTAATCAGCAAAAAATACAGATTTGTTTTTGTTTTTTACAATGGGTGGAAGGATCACTGAACACTAGAGTAATAGCTTTTGAAAATGAACTTTGTTGTCACAGGTATTAATTACATTTTAATACATATTAAATAGAAAAACGTTATTTTAAATTGTAATATTTCATAATATTACTGTTTTACTGTATTTTTGTATCAAATAAATGCAGCTTTGGTGAGCAAAAGAGACTTCTTTTAAAAACATTAAAAAGTCACAGTGTAAAATAACAGTCTCTCTTGCATATCAATATCCAAGCAAGTGTGTATGTGTGTGAACTCACATCAATAACCTGTGGAGTGTGCGTAGGCGACAGTGCATTAGTGGTGCTTTTGTTTCCAGCCTTCATTGCGGCATCTCTACGGGCCTGTTCCAACAGCAGCCTGGCCCTCTCCTTCAGCTCCTCTTGACGAGACAGGACCTTCTGCAATTCAGACCAAGAGGTTTTCATTCAATTTTGAGTGTAACAAAGTTTCCCTTCGTATATGTATAACCATGGCCTGTTTTACCTTCTCTTCGATGTTGTTAGACACTGGGGCAGTTACGACTTCCTGAAAAAATAAAAAAATAAAATTGTGTATATATATATATATATATATATATATATATAAAGAAAAAAATCAGTAGATGAGTCAGATTAACTCCTCTTTCAAATGCTATAAATTATCAACAGATTGGTATTGCAGTGATTCTGACAGGTGAGAGGAGATAGAATGAGACAGATGACCACTTAACATTGCAGGAGAGAGGGCATCTACATCTACACTGTAAGAAACATTCAGTAAATGACCAAATGAAGTCCAAACTTTAGGCGGTGGCAAGTAACTGTCACCATGGTAACGCACCTCTCTTGTCACAGCCGAGGCCTTGATGACATGTCAAAATAAAATCAGGACAAATCTAAGCTGGAAAGTTATTCAGTGGAAGAAATGACAGTGATACATGGAGAGTGTGTGATAAAAGTTAGCTGTGCTGCAATACCTGCGTGTGTGTGTGTATGCGCACGCTGTATAGATGAGGAGAGGCTCTCATGCGGAACACGCTATAACCCGTGTCAGTATTAGAGCTGCAGGCGGGACGGCCCGTACATAATGACATGCCACTCCGAGTGACACGCGGCTGCTGTCTGTGCCGATCAGGCGTCTCACAAAATGGCAAAAATATCAAACATGTATAAAGCTTCAAACAGTTTTATGTGCTTTGATTTTATATGCCAGCTTTTTCCATTTAAGCTGTAACTGCTTTTCTGTTGGGAGTGTTCAGGGCATTATTCATTTAACATACATGTATATCTACCTGTGTTTGTTCCCTGAAAGTATGTGTCTGTGTATTTATGTTTGATGTTGTTGACTTGCTTGTGTTGGACCACTTGTCATGTGTGGTTTGGTCATTTTTCTGCTCAACCCACACTTTTTGACCAATTAATTTCCAAAATATTTCCATGACTTTACCAGACATTGTGATAACTGGATAAGTGATTTAAAAAATGTATTTTACATCACACTGACAAAGCGTAATTTCTATTCAATTAAAGACTTTTAAAGAGTATAAATAGATAGATAATTTATGGTAGAAATTTCCATGAGCCTTTAGGATTTAAAAATATATGTACTTTTCTAGGCCTGAAACTTCTGAATTTGAATAGAATTTGAACTGAGGTAGCAAACGATGTAGAATTGCAGTTTGGATGAAAGTACAATTAAAATGAACTGAAATTCAAACAAATTCATGACACTATATGATGATATTTTTACCAGGAAAATGTGAACGTTTTAAAAAAAGATGATAGACAGACAGATAGAGGCAGACAGGGAGGCAGGCAGACAGACAGAAAAATAAAGACAGATAGAATGATAGTGAAAACTACAGAATAACAAAATAGTAACGACAGACAGACAGATAGAAAATCTTGAAATTATAGACAGAATGACAGAGCTACAGACAGACAGATGTTGTCATTTTGTATTCAGATATATGTGCATATCTAAGCATGCATGTGTGTTGACATTTACCTGTGTGTGTTTAGCGGGTGTGTGTGTGTGGTTGGTCTGGGCACTGCTGTCTGACGTGCTGTCAGATTCAGAGTGGCGCAAACTCGCTCTCTTCTTCTTGATTAGATCAGTGTCTCTGTTATATGTGAAGCCCATTTTCTGTGTGTTTGCTAGAGAAGACCCGGTCTGCCATGTGGGCAACCCAGATTCAGTTTGTTTTTCAGCAGGTCGTAGGGCCTCGTGCTGCTCCCTGGAGTCTCTGGTATCAGAAGCGGTCAACCCACCCGATTGCCCTCTCTCCTTTTCTCTCTCCAGCCTGTGAGAAAGGTCACCCATGTCCAGTGTATCGGCTTTGAGGAGCCTTTTCTGTTCTGCAGCAGGAGGTTGGCTGGTGGAGGTCTCCAGGCTGGTTCTGGTGCTCTGGGCGGGTCGTGGG
Source organism: Pseudorasbora parva (assembly GCF_024679245.1). NCBI lineage: Eukaryota > Metazoa > Chordata > Actinopteri > Cypriniformes > Gobionidae > Pseudorasbora > Pseudorasbora parva. Next base: position 22,278,669 of record NC_090181.1, read on the forward strand.
TGAGGTTCTGTGATTCTTGGAGCTGCTGGAGAATCGCGGCCTGCTGTAGACACCCGCAAAGATGGAGTTACTTCTTTTAAAACTTCCCCAGATGAGACAGACAGAGAACCAGAACTCCCAGCTGTTACGACTGACATCACTTCCTCTTCTTTCTCCCCATGCTCACCATTACTTGCTGTGGCGCCCTGATCAGTGGGCTCACGGTGAACGTCATTAAGTTCGGCATAGAACTTGTCTTGGTCAATAGAACTGTTTGTGTCTGTTTCGAAGTCTCCAACTTTGTATGTGCTACGACTGCTGTTGGCTTCAATCTGCACAACGTTGAGTTCCTCACCACTGAAATGTGCCCGGATCTGATACAGATACGTCATCACTGTCAGCTTATCTGGGATCGCCAACAGAACCATGTCAGATGGCTCTAGCAGCCGAGAGATTCCCAGACTGGCAAAACCATCATATGCCTGCAGACATAAAAAAAGATAATGTTTAAAACAATCAAAGCACAGAAAATAAAACACAGTATCAAATGAAACAGGTTAAATAAAACATTGACTGGCGAAAAGAGAAAATAAATCTTAATAGTTCTTTTATGTCATTGAATGAAAAATTGAATTAACCTTGCCATAATGACCAAAAAAAAGAGTTCAGTACATGGACCTCACATACAGTGAGTCTCACACACCATTGCCTCCTCCTTCATATGTAAATCTCGTGAATGAAAAACACCAAGGAAAAATAAGTGATTCTCAACATAACGCCAACCGAGACGCAAGCGTTGGGGATCATTTATATGTATGCCCCCAACATTTGCATCTGTCCGAACATGTTCATTGTCAGGCAGAACTGACGGAGGCGAATCATCGGGACTGCAGGTAAACAAGCTGCTCTCATGGACACACATCATGTCCCAGGTTGTGCAGAAGATGGAGGACTTTTCTAACCTTCCCACAGATAAAAAATGTCAACAGTCATGGTTGATTTTTATAATTGTATACCACAATTTAATTATAGATCGTTCGTTTGTTCGGCCCATTTTAAGCAAGCTTTGCTCAGCGTCTTAAACTGAAGAAAGTGGCAATTACAACTGTATTCCTGCAAGCAGTAAGTAGCGATTTATCCACTTATTGACTGTTTAAACCATTTCTGATTAAATTGAAAGTTTCTTAGAGAGAGAAAGCATTGTTTAGATAACACAATGCCAGTACAGTAACAATAGGAAACAAATACCATTCAAAACTAAATAGTGTGTCTAATGACAAAGGGTAATATTATTTTGTATTACAAAATACAACCGTAGATACGTTGCTTACAGATCGTTCACTCGATCCTTCTAGCAAACGTCACCTTTTCCACCATATAAGTTAAAACAACAGTCATTTAAAAAAGGCTATTCATTTTGTAAAAATATATATATTTATATTTTTAAGAACTTAAGTATGATGTTTTTGCATGCTTTATTTCAGAGTACATCACAGTCAATGCGTAGCATACATTGTGACTAACGTTATATAAACTTGCAATATCGTTGACGAAAAAAGACGAGTCTAAAATCACTGGTTTTGGTTTGGGCAAGATAGTTTGTGCGGTTGCCAGATTTCAGCAATTTAAATCCCCCAAACAGAGCTTTTCTGTGAAAAGAACACATATACTATCCGGTGTTTTACCTAAACATGTAGAATCTGGCAACCATATGCATGCGAGCTCTCTCTCGCGCACGGATGTTTTGAAAACACCAATAAACAATTAGGCTGTATTTCATCAATCTCCATTTGAGATGTTCTGCTTAAAGTGTCATTCAATCAGTCTGTGTTCTGTCAGGATGGTCAGGACTCACGAGCTGAACGACTGAACTGCTGTGTGCTGTGAGCTGCTGAAATAAGCCAATCAGAGCAGAGCCCAACATTAATATTCATGGCTCTTCTAAATAAGGCCAAAACAGAGCATTACATCCTAGGGACAATTTATAGGGTTGTAAATGGACCTGTAAAACAGTACCCTTAAATAAGCCACATACCCTCTATGCAGATATCAGAGAACAATTTAACATATTGTTTCAACTCATTTTAGGGCACCTTTAATATTACAGCTGTTCATGGTTTGTTCATGTTAATTCACAGTGCATTAACTAATGTCAACAATATTTTAATAATACATCAGTAAATTTTGAAATTAACATTAACAAATATAAATAACTGCTTTAAAAGGGCAGTTCATTATTAGTTCATGTTAACTAATGTAATTTATACTAACTAATGTAAAGTTAATTTAATGTGGTAACTAGCTACTGTTAACTAATGAACCTTATTGTAAAGTGTTACCATGTATTAAAATCAAATAAATTAATCAATCATACAAATAATTAATCAAAGTAAACAAATAAAAAATAATAATTCTGTTTCAGACCATCATACAGTAAAAAAAAATAAAAATAAAAAAAATAATAAAATGTAAGTCGGGTCATTCTTAAAATAAAAAATAAAACACATTCTCGGTTAGACAATTGCTCTATAAAATAAATGATTAAAAAACAAATAGACAATAGAAAACATGATAGAAAGATAGACAGATAGAACAATAGAAAAAATTATAGAACAATATACAGTGGGTACAGAAAGTATTTAGACCCCCTTAAATCTTTCACTGTTGTATTGCAGCCATTTTCTAAAATCATTTAAGTTCAGTTTTGTCTCATTAATGTACACACAGCACCCCACATTGAAAGAAAAACACATAATTGTTGACATTTTTGCCGATTTATTAAAAAAGAAAAACTTTCACATGGTTCTAAGTATTCAGACCCTTTGCAGTGACGCTCATATATTATTTAACTCTGGTGCTGTCCATTTCTTCTGATCATCCTTGAGATGGTTCTACACTTTCATTTGAGGCCATTATACTGATTGGACTTGATTAGGAAAGCCACACACCTGTCTATATAAGACCTTACAGCTCACAGTGCATGTCAGAGCAAATGAGAATCATGAGATCAAAGGAACTGCCTGAAGAGCTCAGAGACAGAACTGTGGCATGGCACAAAATGGTCAAGGTTACAAATACATTTCTGCTGCACTTAAGGTTCCTAAGTGCACAGTGTCTTCTATAATCCTTAAATGGAAGACGTTTGGGACGTCCAGAACCCTTCTTAGAACTGGCCGTCTGGGCAAACAGAGCTATCGAGGGGGAGAAGAGCCTTGGTGAGAGAGGTAAAGAAAAACCCAAAGATCACTCAGGTTGAGCTCCAGAGATGCAGTCGGGAGATGGGAGAAAGTTGTAAATGTCAACCATCACTGCAGCTCTCCACCAGTCGGGGCCTTATGGCAGAGCGGCCCGACGGAAGCCTCTCCTCAGTGCAAGACACATGAAAGTTGAAAAAACCCTGAAGGACTCCAAGATGATGAGAAATACGATTCTCTGGTCTGATGAGACCAATATAGAACATTTTGGCCTTAATTCTAAGCGGTATTTGTGGAGAAAACCAGGCACTGCTCATTACCTGTTCAATACAGTCCCAACAGTAGGGCATGGTGGTGACGGCATCATGCTGTGGGGGTGTTTTTCAGCTGCAGGGACAGGATGACTGGATGCAATCGTGGGAAAGATGAATGCGGCCAGAGTGCTCAAGACCTCAGACCAGGCAGAAGGTTCACCTTCCAACAAGACAATGACCCAAAACACACAGCTAAAATAACAACGGAGTGGTTTCACAACAATTCTGTGACTTTTCTTGAATGGTTCAGCCACAGCCCTGACTTAAACCCAATTGAGCATCTCTGGAGAGACCTGAAAATGGCTGTCCACCAACTTTACCATCCAACCTGACAGAACTGGAGAGGATCTGCAAGGACAAATGGCAGAGGATCCCCAAATCCAGGTGTGAAAAACATGTTGCATCTTTCCCAAAAAGGACTCATGGCTGTATTAGATCAAAAGGGTGCTTCTACTAAATACTGAGGAAAGGGTCTGAATACTTAGTTTTTCTTTTTCTTTTTTTTAATCTGCGAAAATGTCAACTGTCAACAATTCTGTGTTTTTCTGTCAATATGGCGTGCTGTGTTTACATTAATGAGAAAAAAAAAATAATTGAGGGAAAAATTGTAGGGGGTCAGAATGCTTTCCGTACTCACTGTATATATTATTTTTATTAAATAAAATTAAAACCTGTCAACCAAATCATTCATAAAAATAAATAAATAATAATAATAAATATATATGTCTTCTCCATGCAAGAATATATATATATATATATATATATATATATTCTCTCACTTGGAAATCATGGAGGGGTCTGAAATTGTCATTGTAGGTGCATGTCCACTGATAGAGACATAATCTAAAAAAAAAAAAAAAATCCAGAAATCACAATATGATTATTTAACTAATTATTTGTATGATATAGCTGCAAATAAGTATTTGAACACCTGTCTATCAGCTAGAATTTTGACCCTCAAAGACCTGTTAGTCTTCCCTTTAAAATGTCCACCTCCACTCCATTTATTATCCTAAATTAGATGCACCTGTTTGGTCGTTAGCTGCATTAAGACACCTGTCCACCCCGTACAATCAGTAAGAATCCAACTACTAATATGGCCAAGACCAACGAGCTGTCCAAAGACACTAGAGACAAAATTGTACACCTCCACAAGGCTGGAAAGGGATATGGGAAAATTGCTAAGCAGCTTGGCAATCATTAGAAAATGGAAGAAGCTAAACATGACTGTCAATCTCCCTTGCACTGGGGCTCCATGCAAGATCTCACCTTTTGGGGTCTCAATGATCCCAAGAAAGGTGAGAAATCAGCCCAGAACTACACGGGAAGAGTCAATGACCTGAAAAGAGCTGGGCCTTGGACCTTTCCAAAGTTACTGTTGATAATACACTAAGACGTCATGGTTTGAAATCATGGATGGCACGGAAGGTTTCCATGCTTAAACCAGCACATGTCCTGGACACGGCCTGTCTTAAGTTTGCCAATGACCATTTGGATGATCCAGAGGAGTCATGGGAGAAAGTCATGTGGTCAGATGAGACCAAAATAGAACTATTTGGTCATAACTCCACTAAACGTGTTCGGAGGAAGAAGAATGATGAGTACCATCCCAAGAACACCATCCCTACTGTGTAGCATGGGGGTGGCAGCATCATGCTTTGGGGGTGTTTTTCTGCACATGGGACAGGGCGACTGCACTGTATTAAGGAGAGGATGACCGGGACCATGTATTGCGAGATTTTGGGTAACAACCTTAGTTAGGGCATTGAAGATGGGTCGATGCTGGGTCTTCCAACATGACAATGACCCGAAGCACACAGCCAGGATAACCAAAGAGTGGCTCTGTAAGAAGCGTATCAAGGCTCTGCCATGGCCTAGCCAGTCTCCAGACATAAACCCAATAGAGAATCTTTGGAGGGAGCTCAAACTCTGTGATTCTCAGCAACAGGCCAGAAACCTGACTGATCTAGAGAAGATCTGTGTGGAGGAGTGGGCCAAAATCCCTTCTGAGGTGTGTGCAAACCTGGTGAAAAACTACAGGAAATGTTTGACCTCTGTAATTGCAAACAAAGGCTACTGTACCAAATATTAACATTGATTTTCTCAGGTGTTCAAATACTTATTTGCAGCTGTATCATACAAATAAATAGGTTAAAAAAAATCATATATTGCGATTTCTGGATTTTTCCCCCCGATTATGGCTCTCACAGTGGACATGCACCTACGAAGACAATTTCAGACTCCTTCATGATTTCTGAGTGGGAGAAAAATAGCAGGGGTCAGGCTATCATTCTTCAAAATTAAAAGAAATAAAAATCTGGGTCAGACAATAGTTTTATAAAATATAAATTCATTCATTCATGTATTAATGAGAAAAGATATTAAATTAAATAAATAATACATTCTAACACTCTGCTACTTTTAACAGTCATTTATTGATTTATCTATCAAAGTCAATTTCTACTTGTATTTGGAGCATGGCGGTTGTTAATTTGGACTACTTTGGGAAAGGTGGAAGGGTTGGGTTTAGAGAGAATATAACTGGGTAAAATGTAGGAAGAAAAATTAAATGAAAAGTTCAAAACTAGGGAAAAGCGGTAGCATAAAGGTGAAAGGGACAAACAGGGTGGAGGTTGAGGTGTGAAAATGAATGTGGGGTGAAAGGGTAAACGACAGGGTGTAGGGTGGGACGGAAAGCCAAGGTATAGGATGAAGGGGAAAAGAGAACGATAGGGTAAAGGGTGAAAGGGAAGAAGAAGGTTGTAGGGTGATGGAAAGGAGAGACAGTTAGGGTGTAGGGTGCATGCAGGAATTAGATTTGGGATAAGACAAGCTGGGATCAGTAGGATGCGGCAGGCGGTGACAGCTAATGTCAAGGATGGTTCTCCATGATAAGAGAGCACGATACCAAGAAACACTAAACTAATCCTGCCTCAGTCTTATCGCATACATCTCCCACTCGCCCTCCTTCCATCTCCCTCACTTTCTCTCTCACTTTTCCCCCTTTCCGTCTCTCTCTTTCTCTCTCTCTCTCTCTCTCTCTCTCTCTCTCTCTCTCTCTCGGCAGAGAGTATAATTGCACTGATTTGTCCGGTTGAGGAGAACAGGCAGATAATCAAACAGCCAAACTCAATCCCTGATCAGGAGATAGAGGGAAAGAGAGAGAGAGAGAGAGAAACGGAAGGAAGAAGTGAAAGTAAACTGGGTGACATTATCACAGTAATCCACCGAATGAATGAAAGAAAAGTTACTTTCTCTTTCTCTTAAGAATCTAAGAATACAACAGTATAAAGGAAAGCCTACAAATTAGCCTTCTGTCTCGCCCTCCCCCAGATTGGCCTTATCAGAGCTGCTATCAGAGCCGAGCTGATGGCCGAGAGAATTTCAGCCTGTTGACGAGTGTTGACTATTGTCTCAACCGCTGCTGCTAACCCATCTACTGACTTTATCAGGTTTGTCCCCTTTATTGGCGTGAGCGAGAGAGAGAGAAAGCAAGAGAAAGGGAGGGGAGGGATAATCAAAGGTAAGCCGATTCTCAATTTACAATTAATCTCATCTTTCTTTCTCTCGTGCCTTCTCTTTTTTCTGTTTGCTGGGGGCTAACAATGGTAATGCAGAGCTTTGCAGAGCAAGGCAAATGTAAGGTATAGACAGCTGAATAGAAAAAAAGAGGAACGAAGAAGGGTGAGAAAACAAAGAGTCTGCAGGTATGTGTTTTTTGGGTTTTAACTCTAAAGAAAGAGTGAATAAATGGTGGAATGAACAAACCTAAACTGTCTGATTGAGATTCTTAAATGTGAGCTACATTGCCACTGAATGTGGTCCAAATCTGATTATTTTCCTTTGCATTTTAAACTGAACAGTATAAACCATCCAGGGGGAAAACTATTGAATGACATTATTGCATAAATAACATTTATTTGATTAAAATAATATAGTAAAAACAGCAATATTGTGAATAATCACAACAAATTAAAAGAATGTGTTTTAATAAATTAAAAAAAAGCAATTTATTGTGTTGTGGCAAAGCTACATTTTCAGCAACAATTTCTCCAGTCTTCAGTGTCACATGATCCTTGAAATCATTCTAATATGCCAGGAAACATTTCTAAATATGAGCCTTCAAAATTATTGTGTGGTTTAATATTTTTGATAAAATCGTGATCAATTTGAAAGATACGTGAAAGAACAGATACGTGAAAGAACAGCATTTATATTTAACATTGTAAATGTCTATCACTTTTGATCAAATTAATGCATTGCTACTGAAAAGTATTAATTTCTTTAAAAATGTATTTTTAAAAAATATATTACTGACCCCCAAATTTTTAATGGTAATGTGTATAATATATACTTATAATTAGATTAATTATTAATATTTCTAATTAAAAAAAATACAATTAAATTCTATTGATTATAAAGAGTGTTTGTATCAATGTTGGTTTACTGGGAGCAGGCCAAGTTCCTAGAATAGGGAAAACGAGAGTCTCTCAGTCTCATTGCTCTAATCTTTAAAACAGCAAATCATGCCTGATTAAAATAAACAAGGCATGTAAACAGCAGTTTGTGTGCGAGTGTGTGTGAGCAAGCACCTCCGGATGATTTAACCCTAGAATCACACTTCTGATGTACTGCGTCAACAACTACCAAACCCATTTATTCAATGGACAGAAATGTGCTGTTTGCTTTCTATCTGTGTATAAATGATGCAGCAGCACTAATAACCCGTGTGAACTGTGCGATTGTGTGTTTAAGACGTTCTCTTCCTGCTCCGGTCTGTCGGCCCCTCCCCCCACGCTAAACGGACAATGAAAAGCATTTTGTTTTGTGAATGACATCGCTGAATGATTGACAGGTATCCATCGCTGTCAGTCACACACACAGCCAGAGGGGCTTTTTTGCCCCCTGTCTGCACATTTATCGAGGAACACAGGAACATACACGCAGGCGCACACGTGCACGCATAGATCAGATATCATGGGAAATTACTGCTAGTCTCTCTCTCTCTCGACACACACACACACACACACACACACACACACACACACACACACACACACACACACACACACACACACACACACACACACACACACACACACACACACACACACACACACACAGAAAATAATTCTTTTCACTGCCTGTATGACCAAACCGTCCTCTCCCCTCTGCTATTGATTGCTCTTATCTGTCATATTTCAATGGAGATTATTGCAATCACGGCTGTGCCAGAGAGGGTCGCGCTGATTCTATCACATGGAAATGAATGCAGTTTATATAAATGTGTGTGTTTGGAGTTGTATAGAAAGTGCTCTTAACCTCCTCAGCTTGGGATAGTCATTTATCATTGAAAGAGAGAGAGAGAAAGCACACTTTGGTGTGTTGGAGAGAAGAAAATTGCGGATATGATAGGGCAGGAAATGAACTCGGGAAGTGACTGCAGGTATTGAGTGCAGGGATAAAGTGATGACAGATGAAAGGAATGGTGGGAAAGGAGAGCGCAAGGAGCACATTAAACACACCTAATAAAGTCTAAATGGAGCTAATCTGAAGGGCTGAAATAAGAGTTAATCTGCACTGCAGCGCTCCAAAATACAGTGATCAATCAATGGAGCGGAATTACAGAGGAATTATGTTTTATACATCCACAAATCCAAATAGATTCCAAACAAATCCAGGAAGCAACTCTTCAGCAAATATACATTTGTTTCGTACCGTGCGCTGCTGTGTATTGTGTGTGTGTGTTTTGAGAGAGACAGAGAGATGCTTGGAGTAATCCTTGTTGGCACAGCCACCTGGCGGTTTATTTAAACAGGCATTTGAGAGCTGACAGCAATATCCACACCTTCCTCACTCTCTCTCTCAAAGCCCATTTGTTGCGCACATCCCACTGAAAAGTCTTGAATGAATGGAACAAGGTATAATGTAAAACAATAACAAGAGAGAGAGGGAGAAAGTAGATAGATAAGTAGATAAGATAATAAGAATACTTATTATATTATCCATGGATAATAAGTAGACCTAAATCAGATAAACAAATGAAAAATGTAACTGTGTGTGAATGGCAGATCTCCAGGAGCAGGACCGATGGCCATCATCTTTATCTGAGCTGGTGCTTTTGTTTCTATGCTACCATTCAAAAGGTTACACGTTTTTTTAAAGAAACAAATACTTTTATTCAGAAAAGAAGCATTAAACTGATCAAAATTGAAAGTTAGGACTCAAAAAATCCTTTCTATTAATCAAAGAATCTTGAAATAATGCATCAAGGTTTCCACAGAACTATTAATCAGCACAACTGTTTTCAACATTGATGATAATAAGAAATGTTTCTTGAGCACCAAATCAGCATATTAGAATGATTTCTGAAGGATCATGTGACAATGAAGACTGGAGTAATGATGCTGAAAATTAATCATATGATTTGCAGAAATAAATAACTTTCTAAACTATATTCAAATATATTTAAAAATATATAGTTTTAAATATATTTGAATATATTTTTAAATATATTCAAATATATTTAAAAATATATATTTCACAATATTACTGTACATAATATTTACTATTCTTACAGCCTTGGTGAGCATAAGAGCCTTTCAAAAATAGAAACATTTTTAAAAATCTTACTGACCCTACATTTTTTAATGGAATTGAATATCAAGTTCATATCATACATAGTTGTTCCTGCTAGGTCTCCAGAGTTGTTTTAGTGCAGATCCAAGTGCAATTGATGTGTTAATATCAAGTATGACTGAACAAACAGAATCAAACACTGCAAACAAACTAGATATGAAAACGCTGTTATTATAAAAATGACAAACAAGATTAATTATTGAGCCATTCCTTAAACTTTTGTAAAAAAGAATAACAATAATATTTCTAAAGTCTTGGGTTGGGTCTACCAATTATACTTGACGTAACAACAACAGAAGTTAATGGGAGTCTTCACAAGTTTCCGGTATGTGCGTGTGTTTTCTGTTTAGACCTCCTTTGTCCTGCATTTTCCTCTAAGTGTGTGACTAACATCCCTTTATTTCCCCTCCTTTCCTCCCTCTCTTTTGTTCTCTCTCTGTGGAGAGAAGCCTGTAAAGTTTATTTATAGCATGTTTATGAATTATGATGCTATCTTAAAACTCCCAGGTGACTTACTCCATCCACACAAACACGAGAAAAAAACACACACACACACACACACACACACACACACACACACACACACACACACACACACACACACACACACACACACACACACACACACACACACACACACACACACACACACACACACTTTCCATCAGTGTCGGCAGGGGAGCCGCATTCTGAAAGTGGCAATTAGAGAACGCTGGGTGGGAGTGAATCAGATTTATAACAAAATAAATCACCTATGAGGAGGATTACTGATGCACAAACAAACGGAGGGAGAAAGAGTGTGTGTAGCATTTACCTTTTTGTTGTTTTCTTTAATATCTTGAGGATTGAGAGCCTTGTAGTCACTAGGAGGGAGGAAAGAACAGCGAGAGAGAGAGCGAGTTAGCTTTAAATATGCGTCTCATGTAATGGCTGTAGAACTGTAACATGCAATTTCACAGCTCTGCAATCAACACAACTAATAGAGTGTGTGTGAGTGCAAGCAAAATTAGACACACACACACCCTTTACTCAACCACTCAACACATTAAACGTTTCATCTCTCGTTCTCCATCACCCTACTCACTGTTTGCCTGGGGTCTTTCCTCTTCAGCTGGGGAAACAGTAGTGGGCTACTCTAAAAATTGACAATATCCTTCATTTTGCTTTTATCATAAGCTTCCACTACATGTCATTTAAACCTTGATGTGGGCTGGGTACTGTCCCCTAGGGCAAAATGTGTTTTAAAAGACCTTGAAGACTTTCTCCACGAGACGGCATTTATAAACACATCCAGTTGAAAGGCATATTCAGCTGGTAATACTCTATAAATAAAGTGTATTTACTGAAATTTGATTTCATCTTAGAAAGTATAGTACAATAATATTGGATAATATTTTGGCTCGGATGCATATTCTTCGTTATGTGAGAAGCAAAATCATTGCAGAGAATAATTATTTTATTTTTCTTTAGAATAATTGTCACTGATCATCAATGCACAATATGACAATGCATTCAGCCAACAAGGTACATTTTAAATGCAGATTGTCACTAAATGCCAGTTTGTGTCTGAAAAGTGCAGAGAAAACGTTTAAAAAATACCATGGTACATGGCAATCAATGTAAAATGTTTCATAAATGTAACATAATAAATCAGTCAATCTCGTTCTTAAAAAGACGGTTCCAGGTTCCTGATACTTAAGCGTACGCTCATCCCAGAGGGCGGTTGGCCGTGGTGCTGTCAGCACAGTGATGAATCTGCTGTAAGTGTAGTAATTAAGGAGGATTTGAGTCATTCCTGATGAGACCGAACACAGAAATGTCCAGAAATAAGACAGAGGGATTAAAAACTCTCCATCATAAACCATATTAGACCCCCCACAAAGAGTGAGATTCTCACAGGCAGAGAGAGAGAGAGAGAGAGAGAGAGAGAGAGAGAGAGAGAGAGAGAGAGAGAGAGAGAGAGAGAGAGAGAGAGAGAGAGAGAGAGAGAGAGAGGTGGATAAACTGAGTTGTGTATACATAGAGTTTAGTGCTGTCACTATCAATTATAGAGAGGTTATCGAGTCATCTGATGATTATTTTGATCAAAGGCAACAGCTGAAAATGGGTTAACATTGAAAAGAACAATCAATAAAAATCTATGAATTTCTATAGTGCCATAAGGCCTGAGTACTGTTTATTCAAGAGACTGTCAGCCCTAATATAGTGTTCCATGAGTAAAGAGTTACTATAATAACAACTATGCTGAGAATGGTGTTATTTGTGTCAGTAGGTAAATTCTCACCCCCTTAATCTAAAAAACTGTGCAAACTCTATTTTTTGCCTGTGATTGAGAGATGGACAAAAGAAGATTTTTTTTTTAAAAGTATGTCAAATTTAATTTTTTACATGCTAGATAAAATACATTTTATGGCAAAAAGCAATGTTTGATATATCTAAAAAAGCGCTATTTATAGCTATTTATTCAATTGGCAGTAAATAAATACATGTAAATTTGTGACTGAAGATTGATCTTGAAGCATTTTGACAAAAGTAGCTGTGGGCTAAAAGGTGTTTTATTTATCAACTAAAACTCAACTTACTTTTTGACTTAACACTTGACATGCTCACTCAAAATGTTCACCCTTATGTTGCAAACCCTTAAGATTTTATTTTAAATATGTGAAACTGAAAAGAAGATATGACCATTTTCATTTTTGGGAGAACTCTCCCTTTACAGTGAGGTAAGTTGTGTCAACCCCCCCATGAACTAAACAGGAAACAGGAACTGCTAACTGAACTCCTCAGGAAGCTCATCTTGTATGTGTTGAGGCTTGTGTAAGACGAGTGTGTATTGTCATGTACGTGTATTGCTTACATAAAGTCAGGTCTGAAGTGATGTAAAAGGGCACAGAACGCCAGTCCATTCCTCCACGAAGTAGTGAAGTTGGTGATTTTGACACCTCTGTAGTTTTTTGTGACCTCACGACACCAGGCCAATAGGGACTGACTTGCATTCGGCCTCCCACCAAGAATAGGACTGGGAATTGGACTGGGCTGAAGAAAAAGAGAGAAGGAAGGGTGTAGGGTTTAGAGAAAGTAAAATACATGACAGTTTGGACTAGAGATCAATATAATCACACAGACTACTTGTTTATCAGAATAGTAAACAAAATACATCAAAATATAAATTACATAAACAAATATATACATAACAAAATTAATATTAATGAGCATGCAAAACAGTGGCCTAACAGTGACCTAAAATCCTTTTGGCAAGCTAGTCTTGCCAATGTACCATCATACAAACAAACAAAAGAAAGAAACTTTCATTGTTTTTTTTTGTTTTTTTTTTTCATTTTCATTATACACAATGTGTTGCATAATATATGCAGAAAAGGGAAAGGAATTAGAGAAACACAGCTTGAAATGATACGGAAACATGGACTGTTCACCAAATGACACAACTAATTTAGTCCAAGCCTTGACAAATTTTTAAATTCTGTCTCCTACACATACACACAACCCTCTTATTGTGCCTCTTTTCTTCAAAAGTTCTTAAATTCCAATCAAGAACATCAGATCTAACCTATCTCTCTCCAATTAGCTTTGTAAGCTTAGCTTTGTTAAAAGTTGCCTCTGCTGAAACCCTCTGTCTAATTTGAACAAACAGAGAGAGAGAGAGAGAGAGAGAGAGAGAGAGAGAGAGAGAGAGAGAGAGAGAGAGAGAGAGAGAGAGAGAGAGAGAGAGAGAGAGAGAGAGAAATGCATACAAAAGACTTACATGCTCGTTCTAATGAGAGCTTTGGTCTGTAAGGAGTGTATGACCATGGATAATGTAAACACATGATTAATAAAGACCAGCCTTTGAAGCTGTATCAGTCTGGATTAAGAGTCCAACTAAACGGAGGAACGAGAATTCTAATCCCACAAATCCAAAAACACAAAGCGGCAGGAACCCCATCGCACCGGGAGTCTGGCCACTTTCGGACATAATCCCGTTAAAAATGGAGACAGCGCGTTACGGATACATAATGCTTGAAATTCATATTCTGCGGTGCACATGCTCGCATTTTTTCCTCTCACAATAACTTTTTAATAACGATAATCAAATGGCCTGAGACAAAACTTACAGCTATCTGATGAATTGCAGCCTGATAGATTCCACATCTAAATACAAATCTGACATGTTATAAAAGAGTGCTCATCCTGCAGAAATACATTATCATAGGACAGGTATCTGTATGGATCTGTGTGTGCAAAGGAAGAGAGACTCTGCCATTCCCCTGATAAGAGCGCTATACATCAGCTGGTCAACATTTCACGCATGTATGGCAGCTTAACAACGCCCCCTTTTGGACACAATTTGCTACTGCAGGAGGATTCAAGGACGCACACTTTTTTTAAAAAATGCTTGCGAGGGGACCAGAGCAACCTTATGTAAATGACAGACTCAAAACTCAAAAACTATACAAAGAACAATAATATTATAAATGGAACCGGGACGTCCTGAAGGTGTGGTTTGAGTAGACTGGCAAAACGCTGAAGCTTTAACTTCCTTTAGATTCTTCTAAATGCTTGTCTCTTAGATTACCATAATTAAATGTTAAGATCCAAACAAATGCCACTAAGGGCAAGTGTGTTATTTGTGTGTTTATACATCCGTCTGCACAATCTGAAAGGTTAAGGTTGTCTTGAAAGAACAGGAGGGAAAAGTCAAGTGAGGGGCCCTTGGGGCTCCAACAGCCTTTTTACTCTATAGAGAGAGACATGCACATACACAAACAGACTAATAACAATGCTCAGAATGCCACCACAACAGTAAACACACATGAATACAAACAAACACCAAACAAAGAACAATAGTTGTATAATTTTGAAATTGACTTTTATTTTATTTATTTAAAAGAGAACATTGTCGATGTTTTTAACTTCATTCTTCCTTTTATTTTACTGTTGTTTCTTTTGTGATGGGTCCAATCTGTTAAGTGACCTCGAACTAGGATGCTTGCTTTTAATTACGAAAAGCGAATACCTCCTATTAAAGGGTCTCATATTCAATCAGAGATCAACAACAGTGATTTAGACTAAGTGTGATGAACTGAATGGAATGCACAAGTATTCCCTGCATACACACACATGCTACATGGGGGCGGGGAAGAACACGTTAAGCTCCACACGAATGCAAAACCCGCAACCACTTTTCCATGTCACTTTTCCGCCATGCATGATAAGAGAGCTGTAAGTTCCTGAGGCAGTCTTTGCTCCTTTTAAGAGATGTTTGAAGTAGCTGTCTAATTTCAGCTCAATAATTACCTGGGATTACCGGCCAGGTGCTATTAAAGCAATTAGAAGACAACAGCCGTTTAGGAGCACTCGGCTCTTTAGGCTAACAGTACCCTGTGGCACCTTTACAGCGGCAGGAAAACAGTAACACTGACACACCAAGACATGTTTAAACTCTCAGGAACCTTATTGGCTTATTTAATTCATCCTCCACCGCTGTAAAAATAGGTGGAGTCCAGAGCGCCTACATGCCCTACTGTCAATGAATGATATAAATGGTTATAAAAAACTAAATCTAAAATGTTACATCTGCTAAAGTAGCTACATTTCCACAGATAATTGTAATGTTCTGTAACTGTTCTGATCAGATATGAACTACTGACCTGTTCTACTGCAAACTGATTCATTTAAAACATAACGGCAGACTCACTTTAAACTTATTACATCTCAATGTTTCATATATAAACTATCGAAAATATTAAGCATATTAAGCAATAAGCATTGTTTAAAAACTGTACTAATGTCAACCGTTTCAAAAATGGCTTAGTTGTAAAGTTGTAAACTAAAAAGTTGTAAACTACTAAACTTCAATTTTAAAACATACAGTTCAAATTTTAACAACTGAATTGTTTAAATATAAACTAAACTTCTTTTCAAAGATAAACTTCTGAATTGCACTAATGTAAACTGTTATGTAAACTGTAGTAAAAATTGTCCATGTGACTACAGTGGTTCAACCTTAATGTTATGAAGCAACGGGAATATTTTTGCGCAAAAAAAAACCCTAACCAAAATAAATGTATTCAACTTAAATAAATAAATGTAATTTAGATTTAAAAAAATGATGAGTAATTAATGACAGAATGTTCATTTTTGGGTGAAATAACTATTTAACTACATGTACTTACTATAGAGTTACAGTTAGGGTTTGGTTTAGGGTTAATTACTTGTAATTACGCATAATTACAATTCATGTAGTAACATGTAACTATGTCACCATAAAATAAAGTGTTACCAACTGTTTTAACGTAAACTATACTGTTAATCTAATTAACAGGCTTAACTTGGGTTAACTTAACCCAATTCCATCAATACAAATAATAGTGGAACACTATGTCAGTTCATTCACAAAATATGCTTAATTTATCAAATTGAAACAAAAATCTGTTCTGTGGAAACTGTATAAAAGTTCTGCCTTCATTCACAAGCTCACAGCACAGACTAACTGAAACAACACTGACAGGGATTTCTGGTGTCACATAGAGCGCGTGTACTTATCAAACGCAGCGCTGTCTTGCCCTGAGCAGCGGTCGCGGGAGGAGGGGGTGTGGGGAGAGGAGGAGAAAAATAAACGATTGGCAGCGGCGTGTTTCTGCGCTGGAGGACAGGATTACAGCGCCGTTTCTTCCCACAAACAGAACATATTAAAATGAAGCTGCATTCATCGCTATCCAACACACACACACACACACACAGAGAGAGAGAGAGAGAGAGAGAGAGGGAGAGAGAGAGAGAGAGAGAGAGAGAGAGAGAGAGAGAGAGAGAACAAAATGGCAAAAAAAAAAATCATGCAGCATTTCAACATCTGCCAAAAATAAAATGGAGACAGAAAAGATATTCATTATTCATGATGGCAGCGAACCTACACACACACACACACACACACACACACACACACACACACACACACACACACACACACACACACACACACACACACCTGACACATGGCGGAGGACAGGGGCGAGGAGGAAGGAGAAGGTAAAAGGAGATGAGGAGGGGGAAACTTTAATCTGCGTTGAATGAGAGTAAGAAAGATGAAGGATTAGAAAGAAGATGGAGTACAAGAGTTTGGAAAAGGAACTAGGAGAGGTCATGTCTTCAGAACGGCAGTTTTATGCTCGAGACTGTCATTCATTGTACACTATATTAATATACTCTTAAAATTACATTTCCCTGTTGTCACAATTAACATTTGAACCTATAGACTTCTAGGGCCCAAACTAATTATATGAACTGCAAAAAGACTATTAGACTGATGCAATCACACACATATATAAACACACTAAAAAAGCAGAAGCTTCAAATCACACACTAATTTAAAGTTGTAATCCACTTAAAATGCCTGCAGCAACATCTATATGAAGGTATGTGTGTGTATGTGTAAACACATTCAAAAGGTCAGCAGTCTAAACACGCACGCACAGAACAGTTTTATGATCTTAGAGAATTGTCTCAAAGAATCAGTTCTGATTAGTCATTTGATTCGCCATGTGGTGTTCAATTATTTATCAATAATTGGTTTACACCAATGTGTTTGCTTTCCGTAATTGCTTCTTAATTATTTAACTGCACCTTGAATCTAATGACTAAATTGGGTCTTCGTACCTGGCTTTACTATTGTTTTCAGTTACCTTGGATATTCAATTGTGAAAGATTTGTTGAACTGCTTTGAACCAAATCAAAAGCTCAATTATAAAAACGGGAGCTCGCATGGAACATGATGCTACGGGAACACATATTATAGGCATTAAAGTAATATCAAATTACTATTATAATTATACAGTGTCATTTCAAATCTGCAAACACTAAAGCCCCGCATGAAAATTCAAATCACAAAGCAGCGGCCTCTCCAATGTGCAATGTTTTGAAGTTGAAAAGATTGTCATATCTGACAAAGATCAATAAAAGAAGGGATTCAGCAAGTCGTCAACACAATATGATCTTTCAGATCGGAAATGTAAAAATTAAACTAAAAAGCATTTTAGCATATCTTTTGCTTCCATAGATTTCATTTGACAAAGAAAGATGTTTTCACCTCTGCTCAAACAGCAACAGTTTCATATGAATTTCATCATTTCAAATGACAAAATTAAGTTTTCTTACAGAAACGAGCGAAGTTCATTTGCCTAAGCTTGAGGCTGAGGGGGAGTTTTTTGGGCCTTGTACAAAAACACAAAAATATGCGAGCATGACTAAATCACATTTCCGGGGCCTGTTTCCCATGCTAAGCTACACGGCTTTAAAAATTTAAACACAACAGCCCTCGCTAAAACATAAGAAAATTTGGGAGGATACGAGCGAGAGCAAATCTCCCGCACGCGCTCGTGTGCTATACATGTGTAATGTGGTGTAATCTAACGTTAGAGGCGGGTGAAAACACTGGCGGAGAGGCATAGCCCAAAACTCTGAACTGTGTAAATGAGCTTTATCTAGTGAGGCCTGCACACGCGCACACACAAAAAAAAGGTATTTAGAAGCAAAAAAGGCGACTGGCACGGGTTAGCTCTCTGATAGAGGGAGGCAGACTTTCACAAAACATATCAAACGACTCAAATCACTGTAACGCTAAACATCATCAACATGCGAACATTTCTGGCAAAAGCGCACGCACAGAACTTAACAACAACCTTCAAATTACCGCCACACTAAACAAACCCGATAAAAAAAAAACATGATTTACTGAGGCGAATCTAGACATGAGAAAAAACTAAGATACAAAGGATTTTTTTTTAGGGTTAAAGCAGTGTTGTTAGTTAAAGCAGGGATGAGAGGGTGTGTAGAGCAGGAAAAACTAAATCTATACAGCGCTAATCTGCTTTAGACAACACTCCTCTACAAACAAATTACAGGAGGCGAAGTTCAGCGATCTGCTCTGATAAAGCTGTCATTTATCAATGAATCCGCAATGCACACGGAAACTCATTAAGAGCGGAGCAGCAGTAATACTGCGCGAAGTAGAAGGAGGGAGAGAGGGATGAGGAAAGGAAGAGAGGGAAACATCAGGTGTGCTCTGCTCCGCTCCGCTCCGCCGTCAGATCGTTGTCCGCGGAGGTACGGTCTCGTTGGCAGATGAGAGCCCTGATAAGCGAAAGCAATTAAAAAGAATATAATTACAAAGTCACCCCTATCTGAACGAGGCCTTGATCAAAACACGCCCACGTCAATACGTCGGCCGGAGTGTGAAGAGGGATCGATGGAGTGAGGAAGGAAGGCTTTTAGCACACAGGAAGTGTGCATGTTTCACACCATCAAACGGCATCACGCATGAGAGATGAGACGAGACGCACACTCAAGATAATGAAAGACATAAAAAACGTAACCAGCAACAGAATGGCAAGCTTTCTACATGACAAATGGCAGGTTTACTTCCCATTAAATGCAGTGATTCACAACCATGGGTACACATGTACACTTGGGGGTATTTTAAAAGGTTTTGAACCTATACAGCAGAAAAAAAATTAGTGATCGACCGATATACACTCACCTAAAGGATTATTAGCAACACCATACTAATACTGTGTTTGACCTCCTTTCGCCTTCAGAACTGCCTTAATTCTACGTGGCATTGATTCAACAAGGTGCTGAAAGCATTCTGGCCCATATTGATAGGATAGCATCTTGCAGATGATGGAGATTTGTGGGATGCACATCCAGGACATGAGGCTCCCGTTCCACCACATCCCAAAGATGCTCTATTGGGTTGAGATCTGGTGACTGTGGGGGCCATTTTAGTTCAGTGAACTCATTGTCATGTTCAAGAACCCAATTTGAAATGATTCGAGCTTTGTGACATGGTGCATTATCCTGTTGGAAGAAGCCATCAGAGGATGGGTACATCATGGCCATAAAGGGATGGATATGGTCAGAAACAATGCTCAGGTAGGCCGTGGCATTTAAACGATGCCCAATTGGAACTAAGGGGCCTAAAGTGTGCCAAAAAAACTTCCCACACACCATTACACCACCAGCAGCCTGCACAGTGGTAACAAGGCATGATGGATTCATGTTCTCATTCTGTTTACGCCAAATTCTGACTCTACCATCTGAATGTCTCAACAGAAATCGAGACTCATTACACCAGGCAACATTTTTCCAGTCTTCAACTGTCCAATTTTGGTGAGCTTGTGCAAATTGTAGCCTCTTTTTCCTATTTATAGTGGAGATGAGTGGTACCCGGTAGGGTCTTCTGCTGTTGTAACCCATTCGCCTCAAGGTTGTGTGTGTCGTGGCTTCACAAATGCTTTGCTGCATACCTCCGTTGTAATGAGTGGTTATTTCAGTCAAAGTTCCTCTTCTATCAGCTTGAATCAGTCTGCCCATTCTCCTCTGACCTCTAGCATCAACAAGGCATTTTCGGCCACAGGACCGCTGCATACTAGAAGTTTTTCCCTTTTCACACCATTCTTTGCTCATTCTATGCTCAAAATAGCTTAAAGCAACACTGTGTTATATTTGCCCCCATCTAGCGATGAAAAGGTATATGACCATCCAGTGAATATTAGTTTATGTTCCTCTCAATTTCGATTTCGTTTTAACTCCTAGGGTGGCCGATTTAGTCCAAGATTAACATGGCTTCCAGTTCGACCTCGTCCAATTGTGCCAATTAGTGATAAAACGCGAAAGGCGAAGCTTGCATTTACGGGTATGTCCCTCTTTGGCTAATGTACTTTCAAGATGGAGGGGCAACATGGCGACCGGCATTTGAACCCTCACCCGTATGTATTTTCAATGGCATATTATAAACTTACTAGAATACTTTATTACTTGAAAGAAGTAAATATGCATTAATGAGCACATATATTTTTGAAAGAACTAAGTGTTTTTAGCTAAGAATAAACTAAAAAAGTTACACAGTGTTCCTTTGAATCACTTTTTTCATTCTTTCTCATTCTGACATTCAGTTTGGAATTCAGAAAATTGTCTTGACCAGGACCACACCCCTAAATGCACTGAAGCAACTGCTATGTGATTAATTGATTAGATAAGTGCAGATTAATTAGAAATTGAACAGGTTTTCCTAATAATCTTTTAGGTGAGTGTAGATTTTTTTTATAACCGATACCGGTTTAGTACTCCAGTACTGTTTGCACACTCAGAAAAGCTCATGTCAGAAAAGCAAGCGGCTATGCTTTAAAGGTTCAGTGTGTAGTATTTATGAGG
Source organism: Pseudorasbora parva (assembly GCF_024679245.1). Taxonomy (NCBI): domain Eukaryota; kingdom Metazoa; phylum Chordata; class Actinopteri; order Cypriniformes; family Gobionidae; genus Pseudorasbora; species Pseudorasbora parva. Next base: position 22,300,003 of record NC_090181.1, read on the forward strand.
ATCTATTGACAGAAATGCAATATAATATACATAACTATGTTTTCAGTGGAGTATAGAGACCTTACATAATGTACCGCTATGTTTTTATTACCTTAGACTAGGGATGTCAAAAGTACTGGTACTTCGGTACCAAGTCGGTACTGAAATTTAAAAAATAAGACAATACCAGTATTTCTGTAGTACTGGTAGTACCGACTCCCGAGTATATCCGGTTACCGCAGCTGCGTTCAGTCGCTTCTGTGTTAATCTAAGCGCGCGCGTCAATCACTCGCTTGCTGTCTTGTAGTCTCTGCCAACTGCTGTGTGTCAATATATGAGGACACGAACACATGAACCATCACTTCATGATGAGAATTAACAGTTTCATTAGAAAACAGTCATATCATGAACAAATTAAAAGTTCTGTGTAACGTGAAGAAATTAACAGAATATATTAAGCTACTGTTGTCCAGGAGATTTAGCTACGTCTCTATGTAATAATAATACGCCTCTACTAATTATAATAATTATTCCTAGATGGTTGGTTATTTTCACTTGCTCTTTAAACAATGTTCAATTTTAAACAGCATAGGCTACAGCCTTTAAATGTCAATGTATTATTTACTTATAATGATTATCATCATAAATAATAAAGTCATTGAATTTAATAATATTTTTGAAAAATCTTTAAATAAAATTAAAAAAAAAATGTTTTGCTGTGGCAAAGAAATTGGTACAGAGTACGGTCAAATTTGTAGGCTATAGTATTGGTACCGACTACTGGAATTTTGGTACCGTGATATTTCTTCCTTAGACTAAGCCCTTTTTATCTCCATACACAGCAGGTCCCCTTACAGTGAAATCACCATTTTGCTTCTCTACAGAGCGCTAGTCACACTCTGCTCTCTGCGACGACAACATTTTTGTCCTGTGTCAGCCCCTGTAGCGTCTCTATCTAGCGTCTCTTGATGCACAATTCCGATTTGGTGACTATATCCGATTTTTTTGACGACCCGCTTACATCATCTTATCAAAAGCGACCCGTATCCGATATTTACATTTACACTGTACACTGGCAAAACAGCCCAAGACATTCTTAACCGGAAAAGGAAGTAAAACTTCCGCGATATGCGATGGACGCAGACAAAATGATTGTACAATGTTTTGCTGTCTGCACTGTTCCACACATCCTTAAAGGTCGGCAAAACATTTCTCTCGTAAGGCGGAGAAAAAGAGGAGAGCCCTTGATGGGGTTGCCAGGTTTTCACAACAAAACCCGCCCAATTGCAACTCAAAACTGTGTTAAAGTAGCCCTATTCCGCATGAAAACCGTGGCCTTGGCAACACTGGCCCTTGATCGCAGTTTGTGTCCACCTGAGTTGACGTCATTCGCCTCCGTCCTTTTTTCAATGACGTACGACTCGCATTTACTGGGGAATATCCGATCTGTCCGCTTACATGGCAGACGCTAATGCACGCATGGATTTATTACCACATATGAGTGAGGCCTGAATCCGATCTGAGGATATCGGAATTCATGTGTTTTTTTCCTGCTTACACGTTCACATGTCATATCCAATCTGTGCCACATGAGAGGAAAAAAATCGGAATTGGGTCACTTGAAGCATGCACTGTAAATGGGGCCTATGTACTCCAAAACGGAGGGGGGTGCAATTCTCAAACTCACCACACTAGTTTGCTGCTAAAAATCACACACTGCATCTTTAAAACTTATGCAAATAATAAACTTCAGCGATTGTGAATAGCTGCAATTTCTCATGAGCGTAACCCTACCTCTGCGTTAACATGTGACGTGAAGGTACGTTGTGTTACAGTATGTTAGGACAGAGACCCCAGAACTGATTGAATGCACTGTATACTGAAAAATGATTTATTTAAATGATTTAATCATGTACATTGGTTCCACATGAATCAATTAAGTAAAACAAACATAATTTGTTCACATAACTTCAACATCATGGAATGAAGTAATTTTTCAGTAGTCTCAAAATTAAAGTAGTCTCAAAATTATTTTAATATGGCTTCCTAACAACAGTGGTATGCACGGGGGACTTGAGCCCCTGCCTCTTTAATCAAATTACACTCTTATTTTGTTTTTGTATATTTTTGTGGTCACTTGACTGATTTATAAGACTGTACTAAAAAAGCTTTCATTCTGTTAGTCAGCAACAGCACATAATGAACATTTTAAGTGCTATGAAATGCTTTTTAATGACATGTGCTGTCTCAGTCCACAGCCTAAGCAATCGCTCCGCTCTTCTCAACTATGGTAACCCAGTATAATTTAAATTGTTCTAATTATTCCAACATAATTAAACATTAAACTCTATTTAACAATATGAAGTCTCCCCCCTTATCTAATTTTGCCGAAAAAACACATAAAATAACACTTAAGTTCAACAATTTTACTCTTCTTGTCAAGTCCCAAGCAAAGCATGCTGGGAACTACAGTTTCAGCAAAAATCATGTTCGAGTACTTGATTTGTTCACATTAATTAAAGAAATCGCGTTCAGAAGAGTAACACAATTTTGTTGCGTAGATCTCAAATAATAAGATTACGTAAATTGGACAATGTGTGTTTTCCTTTTTTTTTCAGTGTAGCATGATTCTACAATATTTGCAGATTGTGGAGTCATTTCAATCATTGATCATGATATCGCAAACGCCTACCCTCAAGTAATCCTGTGTGTAATTTATGGGATAATTTTCATTATTTGGTGAACTATTCCTTTAAAGCTACACTGTGTGATATTTTCCCCCATCTAGTGGTGAAACAGTATATGACCATCCAGTGAATAATAGTTTCTGCTCCTCTCAATTTCGATTTCGTTTTAACTCCTACGGTGGCCGATTTAGTCATGGCTTCCAGTTCGACCTCTTCGGTGAGTGTTGCAAGTGATGAGGTTACTTTTGAAAACTATTATAATTTGCCGTTATTTAATTTGCCAAATGATCTATGATCAAATTAATCTATGTAAAATGAATAATAGTTTTACGTTTTCGTTATTTTTTTACCATTTCATTGCTAACATCAGCTATCAGGTTCCAGACGAATGCAAGCTAATCTTAGTAAAGGAACTTTTTTTTATCAGTGCTATCGTTATTCTTTATATTATATGACATCACTAGCGTAAGGCAAACAAATTATAATGCAATTCAAATATTAATCTCATGTTATCCATCATAGAACATGGATTTATGTTATAAGGTAAACAATACTTTTTCATCATTGACGCGAGGAAAACTATCCTAGACGTCGTTCTAGTGTTATGCACAGCACACCATGATATAATTAGCCAAGCAACAATAAAACTTCCAATATACACAAATAGGCTGAATTAATATTACCTGTCGAGAAGAAAGCAGGCAACGTCGGCGTGCTTTTTAAAATCGTTGCTCCTCATGAGCTCTTTCCATCATGGAAAGGCCACTCCAATATTTACTTTTGTCTTGTTGATTTGCCTGTCGCGTTGCCGTCTTAATTCTCTTTTCCGCTTCCTTGGCGACTCTGATACATATCCCGCAATGTTACTAGGTCCCCGACCCGGGTCGAATTCGGTAATCAATCCTGGGACGTGGTTGCTTTCACACAGAAGGCGACCCGGCAATGTTCCGGGAATATTGCGGGTCCGACGTGCATTGTGAAAGGGGCTTAAGAGTGATCCTCCATCATCATATAGCAGCCTCAAGCAATCCTCCTCTTCACATGCGACACGGTGCCATCGAGTGTAAAAACGCGAAAAGCAACGCTTGAATTTACGGGTATGTCCCTGTTTGGCAAATGTACTTTCAAGATGGAGGAGCAACATGGCGACCGCCATCCGAACCCCTAACACTTATGTATTTTCAATGGTATATTATAAAATTACGAGAATGCATTATTACTTGAAAGAAGTAAATATACATTAATGAGCACATATATTTTTGAAAGAACTAAGTGATTTTAGCTAAGAATAAACTAAAAAAGTTACACAGTGTAGCTTTAACAATATTCTTTAAAATACATTTTTGTGTGCCGTAGAAGAAAGATAGTGAGGTGAGTGAATGGTGACAGTTTTACATTTTAGGTGAATTATTCCTTTAAGATGAATGATAATGCTAAATAATCTCCATAATATGAGTCTAAAGAAATGCTTAGGGATAAGCAATGCTTAGGGATAACTCACCTTTTTGATGGCCATAAAGTAAATCAAAATAGTTTGTGAAACACAGCATTAACGAGTCACACAGTCCAATAAGAAAGTAACACTGGACAAAGCGATCTGCTGAAGACATATGAGACATGGGGAAATATGGACAAACATGCATTCACACAGAATTTTTGGTTATTAATTCTGCTGCATTCTGCCATTTAATGGTCCAAAATCAGGCACTGCATAAATATGAACCAAAACATGTTTTTATTGGCTGTTATTGTGCAGAATATTTTGGACATGAATTTTTGGGATGGTAAGATTTTTTACATTTGGGAAAGCAGTCTCTTATGCTCACAAAGGCTGTATTTATTTGATCAAAAAATACAGTAAAATCAGTAATATTGTGAAATATTACAATTTAAAATAAAAAAAAATTAAAATAATATTTATAATAAAAATAATAATTTTTTGTAAAAATAATATTTTTATTTTAAAATGTAATGCATTCCTGTGATGCAAAGCTGAATGTTCAGCATCATTACTCCAGTCTTCAGTGTCACATGATCCTTTAGAAATCATTCTATGATGATGATTTGGTGCTCAAGAAACCTTTCTTATTATTATTAATGTTGAAAAGCTTAATATTTTTGTGTAAATTGTGATACATTTTTCATTTAAGAATAGAAAAAAACAGCATTTATTTCAAATAGAAATCTTTTGTAACAATGTAAAAGCCTTTACTGTCACTTTTGATCAACTAAAAGTATAAAATAAGAATACAAGTAATAATTCTCATTTACTTCTAAAAAAAAACGTTTGAATGGTAGTATATAGCCATTCTTCACTGGTATACTTAGGCCAGGTGCAGTCACAGTTTAAGTCTACAAATCAGAGAAAAGGTGGGAAATGATCATTAAAAACAAACTGCATTAAGATGCTAAACTAACCTTGACTAACATCACTAAAAAATAAACTCAACTACAGAAATATTGTGTCAATATTGTGTGTGTGTGTGTGGGGGGGGGGGGTATTAGAGGTTGAAAGGCAGAGGTTGAGTGGGGGCCATTAATAATCAGGGGCCGTTATTGATCAGTGCTGGGTGGTATGCAGAGGACTGTGGGTAAAAGGTTCTCCCAGTTGAAACGGGTTTAAGGCCACACACCTTCAGGAGAGGAGAGACCAGGAGAAGATTAATCTAAAGTTACTCTCTCCATCTCCACCATGTCATTCAAACTGCTCTCGGCCTTAAAACCCCTCACTCACACGCACAGACCTCATCAGCTCTCGCTCTCACACACACTCACACCAGATCCTTGTGTACCTAAAATGAACACACACAAACTCACTCCCACACACATACAATCATCAAACGTGCACACACACCTACCTCGTTCACATCAAACATGCAGAATAAGGCGATTTGGTCAATCTGCAACCGGCCAACTTCCCCACTCAAACAGGTATTCTTTCTAGAGATTACACTAAAGATTTGTTTTCATTTCTTCGCAGCCTTTTTTCTCATTCTCTCCCTCTTGTGCTCCCTCTCTCTTTCTCTGAAGCCAGAAGTGTAATCCCTGGCAGATAAAACTAAGGACTTACAACAGGAAGATTACCGAGAGCTTTGTAGCCTGTGTGTAGCAAGTCAACGTGGGTATTGGAGAGCTCTTCAAGTGCTTAACTCATGAACTGAGCTCACACACATACACACACACGCAGAAGAGGAGGATAATGATAGTGGTATTACAGTAACAGGCTCAAAACACTCACACACACCTGCCCCGACGGCTCGAGGACCCTCTAAGCACTGAAATGCTAACTGCCGTGCTGTGAACTGCTACAGATCCGATGAAGGGGATGCAGAAGCCGTTTAGGAGGTAAATGAGGTCCATCCAAAACCTTTTGGATGGGAAACAAGTTCTACGTTTGCCCAGAACCTGATCAGGATAGGCACATTAAGCCAAAACACACACCTGGACAAAGTTTCCCTGAGGTAAAGTCAGTACACTGATGCTTCTGACATTCTTAGAACACAAACATCTTTCACAGATGGATTGAAGAGGATGCTTTCTCTCTATCCTTCTCTGCCCAAATAGCCCTCACTTTATTTATATTTTCATCAAATGCAGTGATTTCACAGATAAAAGCTCTAAGACTTTCTCTCTTTCTGTCCTGAGGCCTTAAGGTCTTAAAGAGTCTCAGATTCTCAGGTTCTGTCCTGCATCACTCAGCGGTAGAGGGCCGGCTGAAGGAGATTATTCTGGTAGAGTTTCACAGATTATGAGGGCACTATTGGGGTCTTACTGCCCCTCTGTCAGTAGGGGTTTCGTGGCCTCTCCTCAGCTCTCACAAGGGAAGGGGCGGTCCATGTGCAGGAGCGGAACCGGGCCTCGAGCTGGGCTTAACCATGCTCCCTCAGACTTGGCCCAGGGTTCAGAGGGGGGGTAACTGGACCAGGGTGATTGGCAGGGGTTTTTGAAAGTCAAAGCTGCCTTTTTAAAATAACTAAGAAATGTGGTGTCATTTTCAGCCAATGTGGAAGAAAAAAATATATTAAAGATATACACACACACACACACACACATTTTTGTGTCCAAGTGCATTATTTTCTTTAAGGATTCTCTCATAAAATCATGATCGTTTGAATTAATTTTAGTACATTTAAATAATACATATTTTATGTTTTTTTATCTTAAACCCTCAAAATGTCAGGTGGTGCGAACAAATGATCAGACTGAAAAAACTATTTAAAATGGTGTCTTGATAATAATAAATAAAAAAAAACTATGGTATAATTTTAAGTTTGAAACCTTATAACAGATAACATTAACAAATTTGTATAAATATCAGTAGTTTTAAAACTGTTCAGATTATTTTTGTCGAGCAATTTGTATATTCTCAAACGTCAGGTTGGCACAACTGCAAACATGGCTCTTTTATTATGAATTGACAAGGTAATAACAGTAAAATGATGATGCCTCATCCAGGGGACCCCAGCTGATCCTTGTGGCAGAGTGAAAAGGTTTGTAGCTGGCAAAAACTGCTCATTTCAAGTATGGGTAGGTTGGTACATTTTCCACGTCAGAGGGTACAACTATAGTATATAAATACAAATATTTTGTTGTATCGCCGGACATAAAAATGTGTTCGCATTTAAACACTTTGAAATGTTAATTTAAAAACTGAAATTTATTTAAACACATTGTTCATGACTCAAAAATCTGCATTACATCAGTTTTTGCAAAGATTAAAAAAATTATAATAATACAATACATATTTATTAGGGGTGTGACAAGACACTAGTATACTACACAAACATAAATATCCGTTATTTTTTTTGTCTTATTAAATGCAAACATTAAGTGCAACCATAATCAAAGTACTCTCTCAATATTTCAAGTGCAAACAGAGAGCAAAACAGAGACCGGAGCTACGATGTGGTTACACAGCCCAGCACAAGATATCTTTGATATTGGGAGACAGGCTAGTTTATGTCGCTTAATTTGCTCAAATCAGCGAGCTTACAATTACGTTTTTGATTCACGATCGCACAACCTCTGTGTACAGGGAGCGGCCGGTTGTGCACAAATCTTTAGCCATGGCTCGGCCAATCATCTAACCTTACTCTTGTCACGTGATCAGTGAACTGGGATCCCTGCAGCAATCGCACACAGTTAAAATCTAAGCAAATGTTTACAATAATTTACAAGTATTGTACACATAATATTTGACCATTTTCCAACTGAATTAAATGTTTTTTTTCTCTATAAAAAAACGGCAGTGGATGATATAATGTAAACGTAGTGTTGGCATATTCTATGCTAATTTCACCCTCATGCTTCGTCATGACGATATCGCGAGACAGCTTTTCATACGACAAGAAATCTCATAAAATTCTAATTCACTCACACACACACACACACACACACACACACACACACACACACACACACACACACACACACACACACACACACACACACACAAACACACACACACACAAACACAAACACAAACACAAACACACACACAAACACACACACATTCTTATGTAGGTGGTATGTGTCAAAGTAACATCCACATGGATGGCAGGACCCAAGATTTCCCAGCAGTACATTGTCCAAAGCATCACACGGCCTCTGCTGGCTTACCTTCTTCCCATAGTGCATCCAGGTACCATGTGTTACCCGAGTAAGCTACGCACCCAGCCAACCACGTGATGTAAAAGAAAATGTCATTCCTCAGACCAGTCACATGTCCACTGTTGCCGCTTTCGACATTCGACAGGGGTCACCATGGTACCCTGAATGGTCTGCGACTATGCAGCCTCATATGCAACAAACTGCAATGCACTGTGTCTTCTGACAGCATTTTATCAGAACCAGCATCAACTTCCTGAGCAATCTGAGATACAGTAGCTTGTCTGTATGATTGGACCACATGGCCAGCCTTCGCTTCACACGTGCATCAATGAGCCTTGGACACCCCTTGACCCTGCTGCCGGTTCACCAGTGTTCCTTTCTTGGACCACTTTTGATAGATTGATAGAATGACCACTACAGACCGGAAACACCCCATGAGAGCTGAAGTTTTGAAGATGATCTGACCCAGAAGTCTAACCATCTTAATTTGGCCCTTCTCAAACTCACTCAAATCTTTATGCCTGCCCTTTTTTCTGCTTCTACACAGCTACTTTATCAACTTAGAGTACAAAACGTTAATAATGCTAAATGCTAAATAATAATAAAATAAACTATTTATAATGAAAAAGAACAACTATTTTAATTTCTTACAGTTAAACCTCTATTCCTTTTTTAAAACACTGAAACAACTGATACTACAACAAAAAGAACCAGAAGCATTAAAAAGACCATGTGGAGTCAAAACCCACCAGTGTTCACACAAACTAATTAAAAAATGCCACCGCCATCTGCGAACTCAATTAAATAATGTTAATTCACTTTAATTTCAATTTATCTATGTTGCAGTCTGAATCAGACGGTAGAGAGTGGAAAACAAAGAAGTGTAATGAAAGAGTGTAACCTGGCCCTGTCCCTCCCACTGTGGGCTCTCAGGTCATGAACACCATCATTTAATTTGGTCTTGTGATTAGTTCTACTAGTTCAGAACCTTTTCATAAACTTAAAAAAACTGAAAAAAATGGAAGGTTACTGCACTAAATTATTTAGTCACGATTTCTTTGAGGGAAAAGGCAGATAAAGTAAAACCCAAGTGAAAGTGAACATGAACTCACAAAGTTACTAACATCTTTCTCAAAACTTTGTTGAGTTTTTCGTCTTGGTTGTGAGAACCAGCCCTAAAGACGGCACCGCCTCACTCCGGAGGGCTTTATGTAAATCTAAAGAGCTTTGCAGTGACTGCGTTTGCCGTTTCTTTATATTAAAATACAGACCATAATTTATGAAGCGTGAACTGATGAAAATCCTCAGATCAGTGCGTCCCTGTGTGGAAGACTGCTGTTAAACGACAGAGAGGAGAGAAGGCTGAGCAGGGAGGTGTAAAATCGCTTCGCTGGAAAAGACAAACGACGAGGGAGATAAAAAGAGGAGGAGAAAAAGATGTACTAGTGAATCAGAACATCCCTTTCTATTTTCGCAGCGCAAGACATCCTATTCCACTCTTCCTTGATTCGTCCAGATTAATTCTTCAACATATTTCAAAAACAGCATCCTCAAATGCTAATACATTAAAGTTCTTGAGAGCTAAGCACGCTTATCTAGATCTTTCCAACCCATCTTTCTGTCCATTGGAAGAAAAAAAACGTACTGTTGCTTTTTCATGTAAAGAGGCAGCTACCGGACAAAACAAGCCTGCAAGTCAGCTAGATGAATCTAGAATTAAATGTGCATTCAGTAGTTTGCCGCAAATTTAAAAGGTTTTAAACATTAATAAATACATTTTGATTTTGAGAAGAATCAGCTAGCCAAAGAACTATTGAATGCACCTTTAACAAATCACAAAAAAAAGTCTAAATAAAAATAAAATAAAATGCAGAACTAATGTCAATCATTCTAAAATTAATAATTTCAAACCAAATCATTTTATATCAATTTAAATGTACAGTATGAAAATATAGATAGACAGATATTCAGTTTGAGATTTGCTAAAGATTCGCAAAGCTCAAATATCAGGCCATGTCAGCAGAATGACAATGAACCGAAAGGAGAGCCCTTTAGAAAATATTCAAGTCTATACCAGATTGTGTTTACAAGACCATGATGACATTACCATGTGCGCCCCCCAGATTCCCTCTGTGAACACGTGTCTTCAGGGCTGCTCTAATCCACAAACTACTTTCAACAATTTCAACATTTTCATTTATTTTGTGGTTTCTCAGAGATTATAGCGGTGTCCTATTCATTTGTTTTTCAACCTGCACCTTCCGCCTCACCTCAGGTCTGCGCGTGTTAGGGGGTTCCTCCAGCAAACACACAAACACACATAGAAAAGTCAAAAACAAGGCCTTTGGGCTTGCCCGTATCTTTATTCTGAATGTATGTGTGTGTCTAGCTAATCCCATTTGACTTTTTTTCATGCTAAGGTCATCTCATACACCACACTCAGAGGAAACAACCTCCGCATGCAGTGAAAGAATGGAATCATAATCCGTACAAGGTGCGTGTGGGATAGAGATCGAGGGAGCACATGATCAGAATAAATGGGGTTCTGCTGGAAACGTGACATTTCCGATCAAAAACCTAACACTGAGAATCATTCTGACGGGCCAATCACTGGTTTTAGACGAACAGATCTAGTGTGAGTCCCACAGTGTACTCTCAAGGCAATTCGGAGCACAAATCCATGTATCCATGAACTGAAGCTTGGACGGTGCTTCCTGTTTCTGAGGAGATGTTCTTATTTTCTTGATGTGTGTGCGTGTGTGTGTGTGTGTGTGTGCGCACGCGCGTGTGTGTGTGTGTGTCCTCACAGGCCACTGAATTTGGGTAATTAAATGTTTAAGTTGGGCAGGACTTCTCAGGCGCGGACACACACACAAGTGCTGTGCTGTGATAAACCCCTCGCTATAATTAAATATGGACTACATTATAACGCACACACTCGCAGGCGTAAATAAAAACACTCGGCCTGTGGGGATTTAATCTGGCCAAGTATAAGCCCCTCTGCAGCGGCCCGACGCCCTCCTTGCTCTCATTCACACTCGGTGGACTTCCCTTCGCCCCCTGCACCCTACGCCCCACACCCTCAGCCAGAGAGAGACCGCAGAGCCAGTTAATTAGACTCACTAAAGCATTGAGTGAAGAGAATCATAATGCATATATAACGATCCTACAGAGCAGCTAATACATGCCTGTATTCAAATGCTCGGAGTAAAGCATGCAGGAAAAGGACAGGAAGCAGACGAGAGGGATGGAGTGAGCAGTCCTGGATGTCAAAAAGTAAAACGAAAGGAGAAAACAAGAAATGTGGCACCGTTTTACCTAACTTCCCATTAAAACCATGTGATCTGGGTTTTTCACAAGTCAGTATGCAAATATTACAGTGACATCATCACTGGCAGTTTTCTACAACGGAGATTTTAAAACTTACAATAACGTTCAAATGTTTAGAGGCTGATTTTTTTTTTTTAAAAGAAGAAATTAATACTTTAGATCAACTTAATATGTCCTTTCTGAATAGTGGCAGTAAATACATTTTTAATGTAACAAAATAAATGATGTTCTTTTGAAGTTTCTGTTCATCTAAGATTTCTGGAAATGGTTTCTACAAGAACATTAAGCAACATTACAGTTTTCATTACTGATTATAATAATAAATGATTCTCTGAATCAGCATATTAGAATGATTTCTGAAGGATCATGTGACATTGAACACTACTGAAAATTCAGCTTCATCATAGGAATAAATCACATTTATTTTAAAATAGATTCAAATAGACCGTTATTTTAAATTGAAAAAATATTTCCCAAGTTTTTTTGTATATTTGATCAAATGCAGCCTTGGTACACTGTATAAAAAAATCATTCAGGAGTCAGGAACCAAATGAACATTTTACTAACCCCACATCTAAATGTTTCAGTTGGCCAAATTTAATTTCTATGAATTCATGCAATTTAATTCACAGAAATTCAATGGCCTGAATTTGTTTTTTTTTACAGTGTAAACATAAGCCTTTCAAAAAACATTTTTAAAAATCTTACCATCCTCAAACTTTTGAAAGGTAGTATATACACATTTATGTTGAAAAAAATACAGGCAAAGTATATAGTTGAAGTGAAAAAACAAATCCTTTTCTAAAAGGTAGATTGGTCTGTAAACTACCCTTTTGGCCAAAGTCTAAGACAACATTTCATCACAATGCAATGTGATGAGCTCAGTACAAAAGTATATACATTTCATTCAACACCAAAATCCTAAAGAAAAACGGTTCAGTTTAATAAAAATGAACTATTGGATTGGCTATTTTGGGGTTTATTCCTGCTTAATAGAGCATCATATTGTTAACACAACATGTTTAATGTCCAACTCTATTGGAAATAAAGTTATAATATGGTAAGGAAGATTTACCTTAGGCGAGGATGAGGCCAACTCTCTACCTATCACAGCTGTGACAGCTGAGGGTGCCAAGGCAAGTGGAGTGGGTGTGTGGTGCGGGGTCTTTAGTGCAGGGCCTCCAGGGGCCACAGCAGGATTGGGTCCAGCACTAGGAGCCTGAGGGGCCCGACGTTTGGTGCTCACATCTGAGGTGATGCTGTCTGGGGTGGAGGATCTGGGCTCATAGAACGGGTTTGACCTGAGAGTGGGAGAACAAACTGTTGTATCAGCAAATGAAGCTTAAACAAGCAAATTGTTGTATTATCTATTTAGCAAAATGTGTTAGTTTAAAGTATTTCGATTTCCTGCACCTTTAGGTGGCTGTCTGTCTGTCTGTTACATGTGTGTGTGTGTGTGTGTGTGTGTGTGTGTGTGTGTGTGTGTGGTTGTCTTCAGGTAAAGGAGGCATCAGCGAACATTATTAACCAATAAAACGCTCTGCTGACTACGAGAAGGGCCAGGTGCTCCAGAGGTCACATCTTATGAACTTTGACCTGTGGCCTCGTCAGAGAGCTCACTGACAGGCGGACACAGACGTCCGCTGGCATCAATACACACTGCTGTGTAAAGGCCCATCACTCATCACAGACACACACACACATACATGAACACACACACAATAAGGAGACCGAGCAGGTATTCAGCTGAAAGACAAGGTTAAAGACAAATTATCCCAAGTTTCCAAGCTTATGGACATAGTCAGGGAGCAAGAGAGCAAGAGAGAGAGTGAGAAAGGAGGTAGGAAAGAGCTGACAGAAATGCAAACAAGGAAAAACAACAAAAAAGTGGGAAGTTCAGTCAAAACAATTGGAGGTGAAAGAGAGGACAAGAGACAGAAAGTAAAAGATAGACAACAAATTAGAAAGAGATGGTATTAAAGAAATTTGATCTTTTTTTATATGTCTCATGTACAGTATAAAATTTCCTGAAGGCCAAACCTCTGCTGTGACCAAGCCAATTTGGAAAAATAATGAATTTTAAAAGTAGCTTTTTTTGTTAAGAAAAATACGACCTTATTTCGACAAAATTATGTTCGAGGTCGCACTGGTTTTGTTAGAGGTCCATGAGCCCAACTGATAAGAGCTGCCATTTCTGTTGCATATGAAAAACATCAAACCGCAAACGAAACAAAACCATGGCTCTCATTTGAGCAACAGTGCAGCGCGAGGTCAGAAAAGTTTTACTTGTGACGATTGTGGGAGATCCAGTGAATTCAGCGCATTATTAATAACATTACTGCAAGATCTATTGAGAAGCAGAAGCATTCAAATGATGAACTAAGATATCAGATCAAACATCGCTGATGTGGAAACGCTGGAGAAACACTGTACCAAGAACGAACAAGTTATAGAAGGCTTTTCAGTCCACAAATCACCAACATTCAACATGGATTTAATGTTGTAATGCTTACTGTAACCATGGTATTGTGGCAGAAATAGTTGAATGGTTACATTCATTTCAGGGTTCATACAACCTTTTGAGAGTTAACTGCAAGCACTTTTCAACAACGTCACACTTTTTCCAGCACTTCAAAGATCTAAAAAGTATACAATTTAAATGGTTTCGTCAAATGTACATTTCCAAGAAATAAACATGTAATATTATTAGTTAATGCACTTATTAATGCAAAAATAATATTAATTTTATGATAATTATTTTGAAAAACTATCCTTTTATTAAGCAAGAATGCATTAAATTAATCAAACGTGAGGGTAAAGAGTTGTAATCTTACAAAAGATTTCTAGTTCATATAAATGCTGTTCTAAAAAGTTATCTTTCGCTGCTCTAATTTTCACTAAATAACGTCAGGTTTGGAAACGCGTGTCCCTGCTGGCGCACTGTGAGCAAATGAGTGAGCAAGTGAGTGAGGGACGAGAGAAATGCAGAGATGAACAGACAAGGCCAAAGAATGTGGGGAACAACAGAAGCCTTGTTCCTGCTGAAAGAACTCGCTCACCACTTTCTTCTCTTCCGACAAGTGCTTTTCTCCTTTGCTCAAACACACACGCACATGCCCACATGCACAAACACACACACACACTCACATGCTACTAATGAACAATAAGAAGAGTAAATGGAGGAAAAATTGTGTGTTCCTAAACCAAAATGTTTTGTTAATTAAAATAATAAATCACTTAAAATGTTCTGCTGTAACCCAGAGCCAGTGTTTCCCAGAATTCCTAGACTTACTCATCTAGCTCCTCCTCCTCTGTCCTGGTTGTGTTGGCGTACAGGTATTTGCTCATGTCCACCGGCCGGACGTTCTTCCTCTTGCTGCTTCTGGGTGGAGATATTTTAGGCTGGGGTTCCGGCTCGGGTTCAGCTTCGTCAAACGGGTTCCCATATTGAGAAATATCCGGATCTATGTCAGTCTCTTCAAATGGGTTTGAGGGATAAGATGTGTCCTGATCATACACAGGCTCCTGATCTTTGATAGTGGGCCGCACATGGGACTCAGGAGATGGTTCTAGAAACACACAAACATCTGCACCTGTATTATCTAAATTAAACTCAATTACAGTACTATAAAATGTATAAACATGGAGAGAAAATAACTGAAAAAATTATTGTGAATAATCTTATAATTTAAACAATCTGTAACTTTTGTAATCAGTTCACGTAAATATAATATTATATATATATATATATATATATATATATATATATATATATATATATATATATATATATATATATATATATATATATATATATATATATATATATATATATATATATATATATATATATGTTTTGTTTTTTTTTAAGGGGTAATATGATGCCATTTTAAAAGGTAATTATTTTGTAAACTGGAAATAATAGAATAAATTAACAAGCTCAAAAAACATATTTTTCATATACTGCACATTATTGCAGTACCTTTATTCCCAGCCTGTCTCAAGCACTTTGATTTCTACAAAGGCCGTAACTTGTGGCTGGCCAAAAACTTCAAGCGTTTGTCGGAAATGTAACAGGCCTTGCCATAACAGAAAAGCTTTAGCTTCCAATGCTTTAAAAGAAATTGTAAACACAGTTAATTATGTCGTCATTATTACCATATCGTTATGAGCCAATGTCAGATTCTGAAAATGCTGATGATCAACCAGATAGACTGGAACCAATGTAGAAAATACGTTTCACAGTGGTACGTTTTTAGTTTTTTAACTCTTTTATCTTTCAGATACAATGTTATAATGGTTTAATTTGTCTTCTTCAATCTAAAAACTTTATATTAAGTGACAACATAAAATTCAGTTTGATGAATTGCATATTTCTACTTTATTTAGTCATGTATAGCTAGCATTGTACTGTGCTCCATAAAATGCACTGTACAGTGTTGCCAAATTCGGCGACTTTCAAGTTGTTGGAGCGGGACGCGGGTTAAAAAAAAAGGTTGATTTTCACCACGATAAGTATGATTTTGGCACTCCAACACCCCCAAAACACCACCCAAACATGCATATTCAGTGAAGAATTTGGCCACACGATAAAAACAAAACAAAAAACGCATTGGGTTATTTTTGGCCTTCTTTTACCTGGCCATTGGTCTACTTTTGTTGCACAGAACTAGGAATCTTAGCTGTACACAAGCTAACTTTTGGGTTAAACCGTTCAGATTAAATAAATCTTAAACACTAATTTCAACCATTGGCCTCCAAATACACAGCACCTCCGCGACATAGTCCCAACACTACAATTCACTGAAGCCTCGCTTTCTTTCTTTGTGTATGTCTTTAGTCAGGGATTACGCTAATATTTTGCATTGTGATGTAGATATTTGAGGAAGTAATATATCTGGACATCGATTGAGGCATTTCAGGCAGGTCTGGGACAGTGTTCTCAGTTCCCTTTGTGGGAGACTATGAGCTTAATCACTTTGCAGATATTATACATGCACAAACAGATATATCCCGCATTTAAGAATGGGTTCTCAACTCTGGCCCGAGATCCACTTTCCTACAGAGTTTTGCTCCAACCCTAATCAAACACATCTGAACAACTAATCAAAAGGGCTGAATCTAAAATCGCCCCCTAAACCCTCAATCGCTATTTCCTATGTTAGTCCACTAATACAGTTCACTTGAAGGAATAAATGAAAACGAGTGAGTGAACTCGGACAGCAGTTGAGCATACATCGGCTGTACACTCGATATTTCAGTGCATTATGGGATGGAATGAGTGCACTCGATAATGTCCAGTATGCTTTCGTACACCACCACAAATGGCTGTCCCTTCAAATAATAACCTTTTTGAGGGTATAGGGGGACTGGGGGAGATTTCGGATTCAGCCAAGGTCTTGAGGCTACACGAAAGGTACAAGCAGGAAAGTTTAAGTAAACCTCGAGGGCCAGAGTTGAGAACCCCTGCACTAAATATTAAAAAGCATCATGTGATCCCTTTAAAAAAAATAGATGCATACACATAGTTTTGAACAAAGTATCAAATTAATTAGAATAATTAAATATTATCTTAATAATACTGTTGCAAAATCCAGCTGCAGTAAACATTTCCTTTTCACTAAATACATCAACACGTATCTCAGATTATTAATGAGTACAACCTGCCCTGCTGATAAAGGGGCAAAGGGGTAACACAAAGGGTCATGGGTCACTCCTTACCGTCCTCATCCGGGTCACCAAAAGGGTTAAGGTCAACCGGGTCAATAGGTTCTTCGAAGGGGTTAGAGCTCATGTTGCTCTGGACTTGGTCATCCTGGTCCAGAAAGTTCAACTTACTGATCAGCTCTATACAGTCAACATCCATCCACAATAACAACAGAACAGAAAGAGAAAGAGAAAAGAAAACATCATTCATCAGTCCAAATCAATCCACGAGAAGAACAGATGAATTATCAGGTGAAACCTCATTTCGGGTGAAAAATAAAGAAGCAAAACACTGGCAAAAAATAACCAATAAATAAATTGACATCTGCACTTTGAAGTGAACCGCACCAAGATCCTTCAGATCCAAAGAGCTGCTGTAGAGTTGCATTCTGAACTATTACTCCCAACATGAGCCAGCTGGCCCAAAAAAAAGAGGAAAAAAGATTGTGTGTGTGAAGGGTGTGAGAGAGAACTGCTCTCTGAGGTGATAAGAAAGGTGTGACGTGTCTGTTCGCTCCACCACCATGCCACCCTGACCCATATTAGGCCATCAGAGCGCTCAACCACATGACCAGTGGGCTCTTTAAAGACATGTTCCAGGATCATCAACTCCATGGTCACGGAAACAAAGCTTTTTTTTCCGTTGGGTAGTTGGGTTCACTACAAACTGCAGAAAGTGGAACGAGGGCACAAGATCACAAATGAAGAATGCTAAATAAGGAGAAAAATATAGCATGTGGGTAAAAAAACAAATCAATGAACTAAGCAGATGCTCAAACACACTGTATAGCCACAGGGATGAAAAAAAGATGAGAAAGACAGAGAGAATAAATAAAAGAATGAAAGAAGGTGATAGCTGAAAGACCTTCAGAAGAGGAGGCAGGTTTATTTGCTTGCTTTAGGCAGTCATCTGGATCTCCATCTATAGAGCTGAGAGCATTCAGCTGCCTCACAATCTCTGCAAACAGCACAACATACACTCAAATATACACACTCAAACCCATATAATGCAATCAGATGTAATGCAATACATACAGAATTGTGTATGTGGGTCTCTCTGAGCAGAGACTGAACTGTGTCTTCGCTCTAACAAACTGTTAAAAACAGATCGGACAGCATCGCTATGGCAACAAAGAGATTCCTAAACCCATACAATGAATAAACAACTCAAGCATTTCCATAGGCGCTCCATACATATACTTATAAAGGGATAAAAGCACATGGGCTTAATGTTAAGACTCCAAATTCTGGGGGGCTGGATTATATCAGTGTCCCACACACAAACACAAAATCACGCACACATATGCACATGTAAGCGCAAACAATCACAGGACATATGTTGGATAGACCTTATCATACATCTCATAAACAAGAAGTGCAATGTGAAAGCTTACCAAAAAAAGCAGCTAATAAACAAACTGACCAAAAACAGATCAAATTTTTAACTCTCCATATGCACAGGAAAAAGCACATGTGCACAGTGCACACACAGACAGAAACTAAACCACAAAAGAAAAAATTTGCTGTAGCGCAAATGAAAGTTGTACATGAAGCGAGACTGAAAACACTGACATTTACAAGGGACCTATAATCCACACACGTGAAAACAAAGAAAACACTATAGAAAAAATAAGACTAAAATGGAATAAAGAAAAATAGATTTATATAAAAGAATAGAAAATGTAATAGAACTAATCATGAAACAGAAAAAATATATGTAATAATTAAACAAAATAAAATAAACAGAATACAAGGAGGACCCACTTTATGTGAAGTGGTTTTAACTACTTTGTACTAACATTTAAATTAATAATTTGATACAAAAAACCTATTGTGTACAAACATGTTTTTACATTGTACTTACATTTTGAAAAAAAACCTGTATGAAATGACATATATGTAATTCGTTTCTGTAGTTCATTTATAAGTACACCGTTGACACTTCCCTACACTTAACCCTACCCTTAAACTTACCCATACCTCCACACCTGTCCCAAACTTTACCCATAACCCACCTCAATATCAGCAAAAGTGTTTTGTAATACAATATGAACACAATAAGTACATTGTACTTATTTTTTTGATGTAAATACATTAGTTAAAGACACCTAATATAAAGTGAGACTGAATACAATAAATAAAAGAAAGAATAAAAAAAAAACATTTTAAAATGAAACAAACCGATAAGATAAACAAACAGAACAGATTTTTTTTATTTTTTTTATTTATTTAAAACAAATACCAACAAAAACTCCCATTTCGCTGCATCTGTACTGCAGTGCACTACTGTGGAAACAATTAGAACTGAAACAGAGCAAACAAAGGAACAGAAGAGAAAGAAAAACAAACTGGAAACAGAAAAGGTCTGTGGTGGTCTTATGTTTGTACAAACCTATCGGATCCACAGGTAAAGGGTCTTCATATGAAATCAAGCAAGTCTCACCTGTGATCTTGGCGGCCTTCTCCTCCTGGTTCACTCTGTTCTCCTCATCTTCTTCATTTTCTTCCTCAAAATCATCCAGATTGCCGATATCGGCCTGCTTCATGCTCATCAAACTGGCCAGACTCTGCATATCTTCATCACTAAACACAGAAAGAAAAAGAGACTAAAGCACAATATAAATCTGATGAAATCATCATAAATTAGGCACTTACTTTGCATTTTCTGCATTTATTTTGGTGCAAAATTAATTTGAAATGGATTTTAGTTAAATAAATTTTTTATAACACATTCTCCAGACTAGCATACACTACTAGCAACACTGAAATCTTTTAGTAAAAAAGTGAATATGGCCTTGCATTCACTGTGCTTTTGTGTAAAAAGCATTTTGTTACACTGAAGGAGATAGATGGAAGTGGAGAAGAAAGCCAGGTTGACAGAGAGAGTGAGCGAAAGATGATTGTGTAAAGGGAATGCCCTTCATGGTCCTGTTCATAAGAGGCAGTGCAACACGGACATGCATTCCAGCCAGAGCATTCACAAGCACGGCGAGATAACGCTCCAGGATTAACTCCCCCTCTCCCTTCCAATGTCCCGTTTTCTCATTCTCTCTATCTATCTCACATTTCTTTATGAATGCGGTCCAGTCTTTCTTTGGCAGGCATGGAGCTTATTTGAACTTATGTAATGGGGTTTATTTGTGTGCTGTTGACATGATTCCCATAGGGTTAAGAGTGGTTACACTTCCGCCATGTAACCTCTGTCACACGTGCCACATAAGCCACACAAACACACACACATATCTCATATAGTGTAAGGGTGAAATCACATACACTCATACACACTTCTTGCCTCCTTTATTTAGAGGCAGGCAGAGATCAGAAAAAAAAAAAAAGAGAAACGTGGATATTGCGAGACGAGTGAAGGAAAGATATTTACACTCTTAAGACCAGTGGCTGGAAATATTCCATCGGACTTCTGTTTGTTGTGACACGCATGTCAAAGAGCAACAGCTCACGTCTGAGGGAAAGTCCTCCTACAGGATTTGATCTTCTGATATTTTCAGACCATCAGTACCCATTCATAGTAATATAAATATGATTGACACAAATATTTCTTACCAACTATGAATTGTATTTTAAACTATTAGATGATCACTTAAAGTGTTAAAATTGCAGAATCATATCTTGGGCTGCGGTGAAGTAAAAAAAAACAAAAAAACGTGTAAAGTCTTTTATAAAAAAAAAAAAAGTTGCCGTACCATGGGCGCAGCGGTGCAATGATATTACGAAGCGCCTGAAAATAGGCATAAACATAACCGACATGACAACCTGCTTGCAGTGAGCATGCTGGGGATTATTTTCAGGCGCTGCGTAATATTATTCTGCTGCTGCAACCATGGTACGGCATGGTGAGTTCCTTGATAATTCTGTTTGGACGATATGTTGGAAAAGGGACTTTTATTTTGACGGTGTGCCAGACTTTTATTTTTATAAAATAAAAATAAAAAAGACCTTCCGCTCTATTAACGTCAAGCCGAGCAATACTCGAAAAAAACTTGAAAAATTTTTTTGTGAGAAACCGGAAGGAGTATTTTTGACACAGAAATACTCCATCAAACGTCCAACATTAGTTTTTGAAGATGTTTAGGATGGGAATCCAAGTCTTTAACAGTGTAAAAAGCTCAGTATGCATGAAAAAGCATTTCACCTCCCCTTTAAAGTTATGAATAAGCTGGTATGTTCCAAAACTATGACAAAGTTTGCATTTAGGAGATATAAGCATTTAAAATGTACAGTCTCCCACTTCTGTTAAAATGAATCTCAGATTTTGGTGACATCATGTCAGACTTCACTTTCTCATCAAATCTTCAGTCCAATCAAAATGCGCTCTAGAATCTAAAGCCCGCCCCCTACACTGCTGAAGCGGCAGCTGAAATCTGTCAGTTGTTAATACACATTTACTAATTTCTACATGGTGATTGGAAACGATTCAGTGTGAATATGCTTTCATTTGAGGCAAATAAAGTCTGTTTTCATGTTAGTTTCACACACCGCAGCAGCGCACCCACCTCAACGGCTCTGGTCTAAATTTAGACTACAGACACGAGAGCGCAGCGCGGATCATATGCACGAGTCCGCGGAGACAACAAACATATAGATCCATTTGAATTCTGCACAGAATGCTGCATTTCAAAGCGATATGGAGGAGATTATGATGGTAAACAGTGTTAGAGGAAACTGGCTTTACCAAACAGAGAAGGTCCGCTCTTGCGCTCTAGTCAAACTGTATATTAACGAACTGCTATTGGCTGTTTCAAAAAAGGGGAGGAGCTGCAAACAGCTGAAGCGGAAATTATTTCAACACATTGAATAATGTGGCGCGTTTCAAGGCACTTCAGTGGACCTTTAAAAAACCCTTGTAGACATTTCCAGTGTACTGTATAATATAAAATAAATACATATAAAGATTTACAGTGGCAGCTCAGAGATGTACAGTAGCATTTAAGTATGAATTTGAATGAATAAATGTAGGATTAAATTACAAATTACAAAAACTACATATCCTTCAATATAGAACATTGATTAAAAGCTACTGTATTAAAGTTTTTTTTTATTGAAATCATTTTAGACGTGAACTGTCCCTTTAAGGACAGTGTGTTCACTATAGGCAGCGCTGCTGTCAATTGAAGACCTGCTCGCATCTCATAGACGCACGCAATTTTACTTTCACTTTAGACATAACCGACTGCTTTTATATGTTAACCTTGTGTGTATTTGACAGTATTAGTGTAAGACTGTCCAGTAATCACGTGTGTTTGACAGACGTTTAATGCGCATGCTCAGTGCAAAACAGTGCATAGCACACAAATTAAATGTTTAACCGGCAAGGCTTTAAAACGCGGGTAAACATCCCTTTAGTTAATTATTCTAACAACTGGATGTGTTTATCTTTGAACCATTGTAGATTTTGCTTTAGTTTTTGGATCATTGTCTTGTTGGAAGTCAAATCTCCGTCCCAGTCTCAGGTCTTTTGCAGACTCCATCAGGTTTTCTTCCAGAATGGTCCTGTATTTGGCTCCATTTGTCTTCCCATCAATTTTAACCATCTTCCCTGTCCCTGCTGAAGAAAAGCAGGCCCAAACCATGATGCTGCCACCACCATGTTTGACAGTGGGGATGGTGTGTTCAGGGTGATGAGCTGTGTTGCTTTTACACCAAACATAACGTTTTGCATTGTTGCCAAAAAGTTCAATTTTGGTTTCATCTGACCAGAGCACCTTCTTCCACATGTTTGGTGTGTCTCCCAGGTGGCTTGTGGCAAACTTTAAACGAAACTTTTTATGGATATCTTTAAGAAATGACTCTTCCATAAAGGCCAGATTTGTGCAGTATACGACTGATTGTTGTCCTATGGACAGAGTCTTCCACCTCCGCTGTAGATCTCTGCAGTTCATCCAGAGTGATCATGGGCCTCTTGGCTGCATCTCTGATCAGTCTTCTCCTTGTATGAGCTGAAAGTTTAGAGGGACGGCCAGGTCTTGGTAGATTTGCAGTGGTCTGATACTACTTCCATTTCAATATTTTCGCTTGCACAGTGCTCCTTGGGATGTTTAAAGCTTGGGAAATCTTTTTGTATCCAAATCCGGCTTTAAACTTCTCCACAACAGTATCTCGGACCTGCCTGGTGTGTTCCTTGTTCTTCATGATGCTCTCTGCGCTTTAAATGGACCTCTGAGACTATCACAGTGCAGGTGCATTTATACAGAGACTTGATTACACACAGGTGGATTCTATTTATCATCATTAGTCATTTTGGTCAACAGTGGATCATTCAGAGATCCTCACTGAACTTCTGGAGAGAGTTTGCTGCACTGAAAGTAAAGGGGCCGAATAATTTTGCACGCCCAATTTTTTACATTTTTACACATTTTTAGCATGCATATGATAAAAACACAACTAATCCTACCCAATGGGTAAATTTTGCATACCAGATGCATTTAAAGATTAGTTTTGAGTATAAAGAGGATTCCAAATAAAAGCATGAACTTGTACTATAAATGCTAGGAGATCGTGTTGACATTATTAATCATGATTTTCATGATTGTCTTTTCTTTTTTTTTTCTTTAAAATCTTGGTGGCTTTATTCAAGGATTATTCCATTAGTTATAAACTCAACATATAAACTTCTGATCTCTAAGGCCTCTAAGTCCCACCCTGGTCAGAACATTCCAGAACATTCCAGAACATTCCAGAGAGAGAGAGAGAGAGAGAGAGAGAGAGAGAGAGAGAGAGAGAGAGAGAGAGAGAGAGAGAGAGAGAGAGAGAGAGAGAGAGAGAGAGAGAGAGAGAGAGAGAGAGAGAGAGAGAGAGACTCACAGGGCTGCATATGAAGACAGGATGAAATCATAGAGGGAAAGAGCAATGGCAGAAGAGGGGGAGAGATCCAAAGTAAGAATGGAATGTTGGGAATGTTAGGTACTGTCACTTCCTATGTCACAGAGGCAAAAGGAGATGACAGAAATGCACAGAGAGAAAAGGAATGAGAACATGATTTGAATTGGCAACATTCCTTCAGGGTAGATCTAGTCAGCTGGTTTTTGGAGGTGTGGGTAGTGTAGTGAGTGTCTCTTACGTGGCTTTGCCTTCTCGCAGAAAGATGCAGGACAGGGAGAATTGCAGCGTTGCTGAAACTACTTTCTTGGACAGCGGCTTGAACTTGATCTTGACGTCTGTCTGTGTGGGCATGGCACTGGCGTACTGCTTCATGTTAATGCAGCTGGTGGCCAGGGCTTTCCGACGACCCGATGGAGATTCCTAAAATAACATGCAAAAAAAGAGAGAATGTGAGTTAAATACTGTAAATATAAACTGTTACAAATACTACATTGAAAAAAAACCCTGACAAATCAATATGACATTAATTTGGTTTCTAACAGTTTAAAATGCCAGGAAATGCACATGACAGAAGAGCCCTATGGTGCTTTACAAATATATATATTTTTTTATGAAAGTTACATCATCACCTTACACTTACAGGTACAATCATCACCTGTTTTAACACGTACAAAGCCCACACACAAACATCTAGACTGGGGAAACCAGCACTCCTGGAACATGTGCATACAAGTTTATGTAGATTGTCTCAAAAAAGTATGAACTAAACAGAATGATAAAGATTTCAGCAAATAGAACGTCACTGAATTCTCAATGGTGAGAAAAAGTTTAATTTTGCAGTCATTTACAGGCATATAATATGTCAAACTTAAAGTGATTATTTGAACCAAGAAAAGGTCATATCAGAACTAAAAAGCATTCATTTCCCTAAATAATTTAAATAACCAAACTCAGTATTATTTCATCACCTCTGACAACCATAGAGCAAACTGGCTCTGTCATAATGGTCAATGGTGCCCCCTGTAGGTCAGAGGGTGCAATTCTAAGGAGACTAGATGGGAAACATGAATTGGCCCTGATTCTACTTTCATATTCCTTTGCTTGCCTTTCTTTGCCTTGGATGACTACGTGAAGTCTCGTAAACCTCAATTCTGACATCTCAGGTTACAGTTTATGAAGGTAGAAGGAAAATAATGAAGGAGAAGAAAAGGGTTTGACACCAGCCATGTGCCAAAATGACTTAAGGGCGACAACATCTAAAAGAAATAGAACAAAACAAAACACTAGCCCACCTGCGCACTTTCCATTTGCCAGATAGGCCGGAAACACAGTTGGAGACGTTCCCCGACCTGCCTTTTCTTATTGAACAAAGCCAAAAAAATATCTTCACATTCAGTCTTTGTTCTTAGGGCATTTTCACAGCTTGCTGACTAAGTATCAGCAATTTGCTCCTGGATCAAAGTGCCACTTTCAACCCATGAAACATGTTTCAACATCATCACACAGGCCATAGTGTATGGCTAGGTGACAAAGAAAAAACTAGTTGATATTCAATATCTAATATTTTAAGATAATCGGTTAAACATGAACTGGGGCCCTCAACAAGTTTCTTCTCTTGCTTTAAGCCATTATTTGGCCTCATCTTTTCAGCTTTCTCTATGGGTGAGATCCATATACTGTATGCCTGTTTTCTGTCTTTTATGCTCTCTTCACTTTTATCTCATCCTGCCTGTTGTGCAGAGTAATCCAAACAAAATGAGCAGAGAGAAATGAAGGCCCTGTGTATAACACTCACACCAGGCCTCTGAAAGAGTCTGTATTCGATACACCTGACTCTGTGCATATGTGGAGCGACTACTTATAGATCTCCAGATAGAAATCTCACTCGCAGGCGCATGTGTGTTTGCATGTATCAGTGGTCCCGTAGGTAAAGAGGGGCCCTTATCAGAGCAGAGGCGCAGAGAGCTGAAGAGTAACTATTTCCGTCTCAGATATGCCTCGATACAGCTCCACACACACACACAAACCAGTCGACTCACAAGGGCAGCAGACACTAACTCTTTTTTTTCTTCTTCCAGTTTGCTGAAGGTGATTAATCTGACTGAACGACGCCATCGGAGGTGCCGAAGAAGAACACCCCACGTGCCGGCGACTGAAACACAGACAGAGACATAAAGCGCTCGAGCGCTGACCCGATCAAAACAACAGATCCGCCTGCCAATCTCGCACCCAGACAAATTACCCACAATCCCCCACTCCAGCTGGGACAGGATATGGTCCTCTGTGACTCCTTCAGTAAATGAAAACGATAAAAGGGAGAAAAAACCCGCGTCTAAGATTCAAAACCGCTCGCAGACGAAGCCACTTGACATTTGTGTTGACATTTGAGCCCCTGTTGAATCGGTCGGAAATACAGCATGTCATCCCTGAAGAATCCAGCGCTCCAAAGCGTGTCTTATCGCTGAGATTATGCACTGGCATTATACCGAGCTAATAGTGCATGTAGGTCCTTTATGAATGAATTTCAAAATGCATCAAACACTTAAGAAGGATTTAGTCCTTCCCCGAAAAAATACTTAAGAATATGCAAATACGCGGGGAAGAATTAGGTTTAACAGATTTGACGAGCGCAAACAATGAGGGTGTTCTTTTCCCTGGCTGCCGGTGTCAATCAGAACCTCAGATTACCGTCCAGGGTTATGACAATGTGTAAAATGAAAAGAGACAATAAGACACTTTTAATTTATCACAGGGATATGACTATCAATACGCAGCTATTGTACCCACAAAATTGCTAAATACCTGGCGGAGAAGAGAGATGAAGGTGCCAGGGTGGCTGACTGCTGCCCCCTGCTGCTCTCTTAAGAGCATATCAGCACACACACACACACACACACACACACACACACACACACACACACACACACACACACACACACACACACACACACACACACACACACA